>NW_015169292.1:0-2494 GCF_001447785.1 Gekko japonicus
CAGAAGGATGGGCAAATTTAGGAAGTTTTGGGGGGAAAACACAACAAACTCACAGCTGAGAAGAGGCCAGTTTAGTACTCCAATAAGCAGACTTCATGTTTCCATGTACCCCTGGGCTGCCAAAACTTAACAGGCACAAGTAGTAATGTAACCTCTAAATATATTGCATTACTCTATATTGCTGAAGATTTATAAACGTATTATTGTTGGAGGCAGGATATGTGGCTAGAGGAATCTTTTATGATTCACACTGTGTACTTATTTCCTTTCAATTTCCACTTCCTCGTGGCAAACAGTTTTGGATCTACTAACTTACTGCTGTGTGATTAAGCTAGTTTTCTTTGAATGTTGCATTCCATGGTAAATTTTTTACACACACACACCCCTTTGTATATACAGTTATGAAACCAAAACTTGAGAGAAAAACAATTCTAACACCTTCCAGTTTAACACATTTGATGGATATACCTTTTGTTCTGGGAAATGTTCATGCTCACAGTGAAACAAGGATCACATTTAGCAGCCCTTGAAACTACCTTTTTAGTTACTAGAATGACACTAGTGCTAACACTGACCTTTGGTTTACAGATTGAGAAAGAAAAGCAAAATATTGCATGTATACACTATAAAAAAACTGAATGGAAATACAAAAGATATTGCGTTTCTAGAAGTTTCTCTTTAGTTGGTACAATTCTGTCTTTATAACCCAAGTTTATACACATTCATAAAGCCCCACTGAAATATCAGGAAAGGTTAACACATTTGCAGTTTTGTAGCACAGATACTGCTTCCATGACACAATGTCTGTACAAATGAGCGAAGTACATACCAACATAACTGAGAAATATAATAGTTATAATTTGTTTAGAGCCCTAAGCGTTATGGATGTGTGAGAAGAAAGAGCTTACACAACAGGGCCTTCCTTGCTTTTTCTTTCCCCCAGCAGTCCCCCATATGCCTCAGAAATCCTTTGCTAGAAAACCTGGGGACTTCATAAATAGAAATCACAATGGAATTGGGGGGGCTGAAATGAGGAGCAATCAGGCAATATCCCCGCTTCCTCTTGTGCAGGTGCAGCAAACTTGGTTTGAGTTTTGTTGTATTTATACAACTGTGAGAGGAGATCACACCCAATATTCCACCTCATAATTAAAACCCTCTGGTGCATGCCACTTTATGCATAAGAGTTCCCCAAAATGCAGCAGAAGGTTTTCAGGGCATGGTGGTGGTGAGTTGCTGTTGGAGCAAGTGGAAGATGAGAAAGATACTCTTGAACCAGCACATCCACAGGATCCAACCCTAGGAATACTGCTGGTCAATAGTGCTAGGAATATTGGAGTGCAATTTTGCTGACTTTGTCACTAGTATAACATGTTTAGGTGGAAATAATTGTACTGAATGAACTGGCCCTCAAGATGCAACCACAATCCATTTACTTTTAGTAGCCTGAATTGAAAGAGACCAAACTAGCGCAATTTATGTTAGGAATGGATCAACACTAGATATCCAACATACTTCAAACTGAATAGCCATCTGACAAAATATTCTTATATAGAACTCGATCTTGATTCGGTTAATGGATTTTGAGTGGCAGAGATAGTCAAAGCAATTACACATGTATTATTTCATTTGTGGTTCAACAAGACAGTTAATGATTACTGAATAATTCACTCCACATTGCACTCAGAACCCATGTCCTAGCAAAAGTGAATTTTTTAACATATGCACATGATTATGTAATGAGAAGGAGAAAGGGGAAGCTGTGGGAAAATGGAACTTCCTTGCTTCGAGTGGTTCCAAATCTTGAAGGAAACTGAGAGAGAGTTCTAAAATTAATTCCAGTTCCTCCACAGGGAGACAATCTCAATTTTCACAACAATAAAAAACAAAAATAATATTTCTTTTACCTTGATCAAAAGGCTTGTTTGGATTCCAGTTTCTGAAATAGTCATCCTAAATGAAGGAAAAAAAGCTCTGTTAAAACAAAATGTAAGTATGCTTATTTTAACAATAAATATAAAATTTACAAAAATAATATTTCTTTTACCTTGATCAAAAGGCTTGTTTGGATTCCAGTTTCTGAAATAGTCATCCTAAATGAAGGAAAAAAAGCTCTGTTAAAACAAAATGTAAGTATGCTTATTTTAACAATAAATATAAAATTTTTCAGCGTCACACATTACAGTGCTAAATTGATGTTCTCTATTTATACATGCGGTAATGAGCAATAGTAATGCCAGGTCACTGGAATATCTCTACCTTTTTGACAGTGATAGCTAGCATATGAAACAACTATCAGTGGTAAATAGTATGTAGTGTTTAAGGGAATGCCTCTAAAAATGTGTATAACTATATCAAAAGTATTACCATGTGGGTGGGGTTTGAATATCTTGCATGTAGAAGAAAAGCAAGAACATATATTGTATGAATAGAGGGCAAAAGACATATTAATGGGCAAGTCAGATTCTCTGCTCCTCCAGAATTATTGCCTTCC
>NW_015169292.1:2661-6626 GCF_001447785.1 Gekko japonicus
AGGCTTGTTTGGATTCCAGTTTCTGAAATAGTCATCCTAAATGAAGAAAAAAAAGCTCTGTTAAAACAAAATGTAAGTATGCTTATTTTAACAATAAATATAAAATTTTTCAGCGTCACACATTACAGTGCTAAATTGATGTTCTCTATTTATACATGCGGTAATGAGCAATAGTAATGCCAGGTCACTGGAATATCTCTACCTTTATGACAGTGATAGCTAGCATATGAAACAACTATCAGTGGTAAATAGTATGTAGTGTTTAAAGGGAATGTCTCTAAAAATGTGTATAACTATATCAAAAGTATTAACATGTGGGTGGGGTTTGAATATTTTGCATGTAGAAGAAAAGCAAGAACCTATATTGTATGAATAGAGGGCAAAAGACATAGTAATGGGCAAGTCAGATGCTCTGCTCCTCCAGAATTATTGCCTTCCCCTCCACAAGCTCCACAAGGCCCCCTACTCCTCCCCATGTATGATCCGGGCTTTTGTAAAGTATACTTCCTTACCAGAGTGTGTATACCCTTGTATGGGAAAAAGGTTGAGCCACCGCATGTCCTCATTTGGAAACAGGAATATGGTTACCAACTCCAGCTTGGGAGATCCTTGGAGACTTTGGGGGGGGGGTGCCTTAGGAGGGCAGAGTTTGAGAAAGGGAGAAAGCTAAGGTTGCCAACCTCCAGGTTGGAAATGGAGTTCCCCTGAAATTCTAACTGACCTCCAGATGACAGAAATCAGTCCCCTTGGGAAAAAATGGCAGTTTCAGAGGGTGGACTGGATGGCATCACATCCCTGCTAAGCTTCTTCCCCTCCCCAAACTCCATACTTCTCAGGCTCTGTCCCCAAATTGTTGGAAGTGACTTTGTGGCAAGACTTTGTGGCAAGAGAGATAGATAGCTAGATAGTCACACTGACCTTTCCTTCCTGTGTTTATTCTCCTGTCACTATCCCTTTGATATACAGAATGTTCAGTATGTAGAATGGCCTGTCACTATCCCTTTGAGATGTAGAATATGTTCTTAGGGAACAACTTCCTGCCATTGATTCTCTCCCCAGAGCTTCTCCCTCTCCTCCTGCATGCACTAAGAGGGA
Organism: Gekko japonicus; assembly: GCF_001447785.1. Taxonomy (NCBI): domain Eukaryota; kingdom Metazoa; phylum Chordata; class Lepidosauria; order Squamata; family Gekkonidae; genus Gekko; species Gekko japonicus. The sequence continues at coordinate 3,757 of NW_015169292.1, forward strand.
GAACATGCTGTCCCCATCTTGGCACCATGACTCAGACGGCCTCTCACCACCTGAGTCCATCCTTAGTTAGTTAGACTAGGATACTATCCTATCTCTCATCTTTCCTATCCAGATTGTAGTTTTAGAATAAAGGGAGTACCTTTGTGGCACCCTGAACTTTGTTACCCTGGTTGGACACACTCCTGCACTAGAAGCTTTATGCACTCTGCTAAATAGTCAGTAGTTACTGGACTAACTATATCAGTAACCCCAACAGGTTTTGGACACAGTTTTACTAAGGGTAACCAGCTAAACTACTACTTGGGTGCCACAGTATTGAAAGTTGAATCTGCCTCCCTCAGCAGCTATAAATGAGACGCTGGCTGACAGGCTTTCTTCTTTTGCAATACAAAAGGAAAGGGATGCTGCTCTTGGCAGCCTGCTTGTAAACACAGGGCTTTAGAGAGAGAGTGAGAGACAGGGAAAAGAAAAATCATGGCTGAGACTTGGGAGGAAAAATATGGTCTAGTCTTTCTCATGTGACATAACTTCGCAGAATGGTGCTTGCGTCTAAGGTTTGCCTTATGTTTGCAATCACTGGAGGAACATCTGGAGAAAGATGCCCCCCTGCTGGCCCATCCCAAGATGAACAGTGCCGGGGATCCCCTTCTCCTCCGCCTCCTCTCTCCCCCCCTCTCTCTCTCTCGTTAGCCAAGCGGCCTCCCGCAGCACCAGCAGGTGCCTCGACAGGACGGGACTGGAGAGGCGTCGGCGGAGACGACTTCCAGAGAGGACTTCTTGCCTCCCCTACCCGCCCCCCTTCGGCGCTTCTCTGTATGGCCCCATCTGGAGGTTGACAACTCTGTTTCTTCCTCAGGTTGCTGCTGTAGATGACAAACCAAGACTGCCACAATAATGATGTACATGTAACAAGATGGCGGCGAGAAGGGAGGGTTGTGCTCACTCTCCCGTTCTTTGAGGTAAAGGAAGAGTCTGAACGCAAAGAAACGGACCCCCAGGATCGCTATAATGCACCAACTGCACCAACTGGACCTAAAGATTAAGGCTGGGGGGTGCTTAGGTGTCCTCCACTGAACTGTCCCCACAGCTGCAAATTAGACCGGAGGAGAAGAAGCTGTCTGGCCTACCCGCCGAGACTCCTGCTACTCACAGCCCCGGACTGTAGTGCAGTATTTGCCGGCGCAGGGGGAAGCAGCTGGCGGCTGGTCGACCCGGAAGTGGGCAGCGTGGAGGGTATTTCACAACAGCCCCCGAGAAACAACGCAGAGTCTTGCGGCGGCAGTAGCAGCGGGCCTAGGGGTTCTGTGGGCGATGGCGGGTGAGCCGGAGAAGGGTTTTCCCTCCCCCAGGAGTCCCCCCAATCAGCCGAGCAGCGGGAGAGAAAAAGCGGACTGCTGGCGGGAGGGCAGACCTTGGACTTCAGAAACCTTAGGAACATCAAGGATCAGAAACTGGACTTCAGGAGCCTTAGGAACATCGAGAACCAGAAACGACCACAGGCTGGAGGGGGGGCTGTGAAACGGAGCCGGCTGGAGAGATTAGCAACCACTGACAGGACTTGGACTCTGCTCCAGAGCTGCTTGAATCAGCTGGCTAGGTGGGAAACAACGAACTGTGGAGTGGAGTCTGCAGCTGGAGTGACTGAAACCTTGGCCCTAGTGGCCATTGCAGGGAAGGCTGCTAGATTTAGAACTAAGACTTGTGGCTGTTTCCCCCTCCACGTAGGCGGGGACTTCGAGCCGGAACCCGAACGGTCCCTCTAGCACAGCTGGATTATTTGGTATAGCCGGATGCTGGGGAGTTAGGTTAGGAAGATTGGAGGAGTATGTCTGCTGTTTGTGTCTAGGATTGTGTGATTGCTAGGATTGTATGATTGTCATGAATGTAGCTGTTCTACTTTGTTATCTATTAGATTGTTAGGCTGTTTGTGTCTAGGATTGTGTGATTGCTAGGATTGTATGATTGTCATGAATGTAGCTGTTCTACTTTGTTAAGTATTAGATTGTTAGGCTTCGACTGTTAACGGGAGGAGCATGTAGTAGACTGTTTGGTCTTAGATTCTTTAGGGCAGTCACTAGGGTTTTTACTGTAATTTAATGTTAGAGATTTTTTACAGCAGAGTAAGTTGTTGTGTTAGTTAATAGTATCTGGTATATAAAGTGTGTCAGGCTCTTGTTGGGCAAGCATTTTCACCAGCCATCCGTGGTCTGAAGTTGTCTACGTAGACTTACTGTGGTAGCAATGTCTGGCCACCAAATTCCGGTGCTCGTGGGGAGGCGAAGGTATGGCGGTGGGTCCAGGCGGAACATCACAGGAAGGACGCAGAGAAATAGATCTGCTCGGCATCCTTCCAGTCTGTGACTCATCCCAAAGGTAGTCGGCAGTGGGGCCAGGATTAATAACTCTCCTCCAACATTAATAACTCTCCCTGTTGTGCAATGCCAGGTCCATTAACAACAAGACTACAGTCCTTCGGGACTTTATACTGGAACAATGGGCCGACCTGGCGTGCTTGACCGAGACCTGGGTGCGGGACGGGGAGACTGTGGCTCTTTCCCAGCTTGCCCTGCCAGGGTTCTCGGTCCTTCACCAATCACGGACTTGGAGGCGGGGGGGGAGTGGCTATTTTCATTCAGGAGGTTTACTCCTTTAGGGCACTCCCTGCTGTGGAGATCTCGGGCTTGGAGTGTGTTGGCCTGATTGTGGAGGCTGCGGAGAGTTTGGTGATCTGGCTGGTGTACTGACTGCCTAACGCACTGGCCAGTAGCCTGTCGTCCCTACTGGAGGCCGTATCAGGCTGGGCGTTGGAGCATCCTAGGCTGTTAGTCATTGGTGATTTCAACGTCCATGCTGAGGACGCGACCTCTAGT
>NW_015169292.1:8768-15283 GCF_001447785.1 Gekko japonicus
AGCCCTTTATTACCAACTCGCCGTGAGCGCTAAAATGGTGGTACTGCGTGGAGCTGTGGCCACTAAGGATACTATCCTGATGACGTCATCTGTTCAGGATACTATCCTGATGATGTCATCTGTTCCTTTGTTAGATATTATGGTGAGCACTTAAATTGTATTGAATGTTTTAAAATGCAGTTTTAATGTTTTATGTATTGGGCATTGGCCCCATCTGTGCGCCGCCCTGAGCCTGTTCGCGGGGAGGGCGGGTTATAAATTTAAATAAATAAATGGGAAGCAGATGATTGATGTGCACAAGGGATACACGTGAATTCACTCTCAGCTAATTATTTGTCTAAGATGTGCCAGTAGGGTGCGAAGCCACATTTCTCTACTTCGAAAGAGCTCAGATTACCTGTCACAATTGTTCAGGATGGGGTCATCTCACCACGACCTGTCCATCACCCAAGTCAAACAAGGCTTATAAAGCTAATGCCTATGAAGGCAAGATTGACCACAGTTTCAAACATAAAAATTATTCTTTTTGTGATAATGAACAAAGTGACCTAATCCTCAATCCATTTTACTACAGAAGAATTGTTTGTGGAAAAGCAGAGACGGCAACAGGCAGTAAGAGCGGCTAATGGAACCTGCATAAAAGTGACTTGCGTTAGGACTGTCATTTTCCCCTTACCAGTAGATGGCACAAAAAAGGATGATTTAAAATTGAGAATATCCTCCTAATTCCTGAGTTTAAAAATAATGTAATCACAGTAAATCAACTGGCGAAACTAGGATTTGAAACACATTTTAATGCCCAAGACTGCATTGTTGTAAGACATGGACAGATCTATATCAAAGGAATATTAGTAAATGTCTTTATAGCATGGAGGGAAGTGAACATTTTTACCTAGACTTCAGGTCTCCTAATTTGTACCATGATAATGAATTGCTTAAATATGATGAGATGTCTGAAAGTGAACATGATGAAGTGCTTGCAAATGAATACAATGATTATGAATATGAAAATATGCCTAAACTTCAATCTGATAGTGATTATGAGGAACAAAGCCTTGATGAACAACCTAACCAAGAAATAAATGTTAAAATATGCAAACATGATGGATGCATCCACCTGTGGCACAGAAGGACATGCCGGAGAAATATTCAAACCATTAAGGACATGCAGAATAAGGGTTTGGTGAAAGGCATGGATTTTACTCAATGTGACTCTAACCCAATTTGTGTTCGTTGTTTGCAAGGAAAAAGCACTAAACAACCATTCCCTCAGAACAGCTCAAGGAAGACCACAGTTCCACTGCAGCTGATCCACACTACTCTGGTTGGACCTCTTCCTACTACTGTTGGTGGGTACCATTATTATTTAATTCTCCTAGATGGTTTCTCAAGGTACTGTGTCTCATTTTTAAAAATCTGAAGCTTTTAATAAGATAAAGGATTATATAGCAATGGTTTTCTACTAAGTTCAACAGGAAGCCAGAAGTACTGTGATCAGACAATGGAGGAGAATATTGCTCAAAGGCCATGGAGCAGTTCCTGAAAGAACAAGGCATACAGCGCCAGATGATTGCACCCTGTAATCCACAGCAGAATGGTGTAGCAGAACACAAAATAAAACTTTCGGATGTGGCACATTGGATGCTTAGAGATTCATACTCATCACAACCATTCTGGGATGAAGCAATTCGGACTGCCAATTATGCACAGAATAGGCTAGGTGTGACTGCTTATGAACTGTGGGTTGGCCATAAATCATCCATGGACCACCTGAAAGTGTTTGGCTGTAAAGCCTATGCATACAATCCAAAATAAAAGTGTTCCAAGCTAGCTGCCCATGCCAAAGAAGGCATTTTTGCAAGGAATGCCAAACTGAACAAGATGTCTTTTGACAACAATAGTGGGAGCAGACAAATCTCTCTGGGGAGGAAGTTCTTTGCTATTTTAATCTCACTTCTCCATTTGACCCATCTCCTCAACATTCTTCATCTCCACAAGCTTTAATTAATTATTTTTAAAATTTGGTTTCTTCTCGTTGCTCTTTTCTGATCTTCTCCTTGAACACTGCTTTCATTTGCTATACTTCCCCCTTTATTTATTTATGGTCAGCCTTTCTTGTTGACACTCAAGACAAATTGCACGATATAAATCAGTGCAGACAGCATCAAACAACCAATTAACAATGCAACAGGACAAGATTACAGAATTAGAAAACAAGGTGAACAATGAACTATCTAAGACAGAGATGTCAAACTCATTCGTTACAAGGGCTAAATCTGACATAAATGTCACTTTGTTGGGCTGGGCCATGTGTGCCATAAAACGTAATGCCAGGTACTTGAGACAGAAACTATATAAAGGACAGCAGCTGCTAAGCTCTGAGTTGGTATAGCCTCACTGCAAGACCCCATGGGCTGGGAGGGGGGTACAATGAGGTTGTTCCACCATGCTGAAGCCACAATCAGAGTAGCTCCCCCCACTCCCACCAAGCAGTCTCCTGTTCCCTCCCTTGCACTAGTTGCTTGAGGGCTGCATAAGAGACCTGGACGGGCCGATTCCGGCCCCTGGACCTTATGTTTGACACCCCTGATCTAAGACAATGAAATAAAAGCAGGTGATGCCTCCAATAATCATTACAATTGACTACAATCCTATTCTGTTATAAAGGTACCCTCCTGGACTTTTCCATTCTATTACATCTATTTTTAAAAAACACCCTCTTTAACATAAATGTTTTGCACATTCTGCAAAACCATTCTACAACTTGGGAGCCACCACTGAGAATGTACATGCATGGGCAGCTAAAAAACTCAGCCATCTGCAGGGTGGCACACCTTTAGAAGGCATTGTTCAGATGGTCAAAGCTGTCTCAGTCAAGCATCACAGGAAAGGTGATCCTGCAGATACATGGGTCCAAGGCCATTAAGGGCATGAATTGAACTCAGCAACTGTTCAGTAACCAATAGAGCATCTGCCAAATAGGTGTGACGTGATTCCACGTAGTGTATGATAGCATCCAGGTTGTGGCACACTGTCTTTAATGGCAAATCCACATAGAGTGTATGATAATCGTCTAAAGGTAAAGGTAAAGGTTTCCCTTGCTTGAAAGCTAGTCAAACTCAAACTCAACTCTAGAAGGCAGTGCTCATCTCCGTTTCCAAGCTGAAGAGCCAGCGCTGTCCAAAGACATTTCTGTGGTCATGTGGCCACCATGACTAAATGTCAAGGCACACATAATATATATAATATATTATTTTATTGTATATATTATAAAATATATTATAAAATAAATACGAAATATGAATACATAAATATAAATAAAAACAAAATATGTGTGTGTGTGTATTTACTACCTCTCAAGGTTTCCATTAATGCATCTGTTTCTTCATAGTTACCACATTCTATAGGGATTTCTCAGAGACAATACTAGGTCCTCTTCATCTTGTATATTCTTCTTCTTAGCCCTGGCAGTTTACACCTCTGTTCTATAACTAATCTATCTCCTTCTTTACTTCCCCAGTCTTTGCTAAATCTCTTAGGATGAATATCTAGTTTCCTTTAAACAGTTCAACCCAAACCGAGCTTATGATTTTTGGTTGTTTTTATGATGGATTTTAATTGTACTTATATATACATTTTATGTAAGCCGCCCTGAATCTGCCTCGGAATGAATAAATTAATAAATAAATTCTGGTTGGTCCTTCTTTTCAGCATCTTTTGATAATGCTATTTATGTTTATCCTGAAATGTGAAATATTCTTTCTTCTTTTTTCTATATGTTCATAATGCTGCCATTTTCATATCTCAAAATCACTCATATCCACCAACACCACCAAGTTTTCTTAACAATTCTATTATTTTCTACTCTGACTGCTGCCACTTTATCTTAACTTCCTTACTTGTACTCTTTAAGTGTAAACCGATATCTTAAACAAGCCTGACATTCTGAACTTCTCAATGTTCAGACTGTTCTTCCTTTATCCTTTCTTCACTGTTGTACTTTTTCTTCTTTTACACACTTTCAAAGGTCTCCATAGACTTGTTTTTCTTCAGCCCCGTTATTCTCTATATGCTCTGAATGTATCAGCCTTTTATTTAAATTTAAGACTGCTGTCCCTCTTCTTTGACTGCTTCCCATTTACTGCCTGTTAATGGAAGGTTTGTTTGTTTGTTTATTACATTTATACCCCGCCCTCCCAGCCATGGCCGGCTCATGGCCAGTTCTGCCACTTCCAACTCTACTATTATTATACCTTCAAGATGCATTTTTTCACTTGTTGCCTTTTCCTTCCTAATATGTCTTGTCCTTGACTAGATGGCAAGCTGTGAACAGAACTGTAAACAATCATGGAAGGACCACTGCCTGCCCCTGGAGCAAGCGTGGGCGTTTGCCTGCCCCCCTTCTTCTTGAATGAAGCATGTAGGTGGGGCAGTCCAATCCTGGCTCAGCGTGGGAGCCCTGGCCAATCAAGGGCGAGCTGGCTGGCCAGGTTTGGCAGCAGCTGCCCTCCACACACAGATCAGCCCAGTGTGAGCTCAGGAGAAGATGGAGCTTCGCTGCTGGGAAGAGCACTAGGAAGAAACTCACCTGAAAGACACTCACCAGTGGGTCTCCGAAGGCGACGTGAGCCTGCTTCCACAGACTAGGTTTTGATGACTCTGGCCTGGGGTAGGGGTGCAGGGAGGTGCCTGGTGGGTGGGAGATTGTTGGGCCCTCCGCCGCCCTGAGCCGCAGCCTTCTGGCTGCTCCCCCCCCCGCATGCTCTCCAACAGGGAAAGGACTCACCCAGGCTTGTTGGACCCTCCACCGCTCCGAGCTGTGCCCTTCTGGCTGCTCCCCCCGCATGCTCTCTGGCAGGGAAAGGACTCACCAGGGCAACTCTCCGCCCATTGCTGGTACGATCCCCTGCCTACTGCTCTCCTCCACGAGCAGGCTAGGGGCGTTTGGAGGCTGGGCCCTTAAATTTGTCTCAGCTTCATTTGGGTACCAGTGATAAGGTCAGTGCAGGCCAGCTAACATTGGTAGTCGGGGGATCGCCTTAGTCCATCTGGGGGAGTTTTCCTGGCTGCACCTCCCCCCCTTTTGCTACATCTTCCCTCTGGTTTCCAAGGCTAGTGCAGACCAGCTACCATCAGCAGTTGGAGATCGCCTCACTCCATCCCTTTTTGCTACAGTATCTTCCCCCTCTAGCTTCCAGGTCTTGTGTGGCCCGCAGCTGAAGCCATATCCCCTAGGGTTCATTGAGGGGAACGGGGATTACTGCAGTATCAGGCAACACTGAAGTTCATCCCCACCAGAGGAGCTGAGGGCCGGGGGTCTGATTCAGGATAAGGGCAGCTGCACATGTTCTCTCCCACCAGGGCCAGGGTTCTGATTCAGCAGAAAGGCAGCTGCACGTGTTCTCTCCCACCAGAACCAGTGGTCGGATTCAGTATAAGGCAATTGCATGTGTTCTTCCCCCACCAGTGGGCTTTAGGGGACTAGTCTCACAGAGCCAGTTTGTGGGGACAGTACTGACCTTGGTGGAACCAGAGTCTGGGGCAGTATATGGCTACTTCCAGAGTTCATGTGTGTGTTCGCTTGCTGCAGGATCCTTGTAATAAGGCCGAGGTTCTAGCTGGGTTCAGGGCAACGTCAGCATCCCACACCTCCAGTGTGGTGAAGGGGGGGGGATTTGGAATGCTCCAGAATTCATAGGGGGTACTTGATTTATCCCTCTCTCCTCTTCATTTCCTTCATCCTGCCGGGTCCAGTATGGGTGCAGTATGCCAGCCAAGAAGGCACGGATGAAGGGCGGCCTGGCCAGGAAGGCTCCCAAACAGGTGCCGCCAGCCATCTCATACTCCGTGGATGGGGGGGGGCTTCTTGCAGGACCTGGTTGCAAAAATCGAGGCCCTGGAACGGGACAAGATGGAGAAGTGGAAACATGCGGAAGATGGCACATCTGTGGCAGCCACCCCACCTGGGGGTGCCAGAGCCACAGCTCGCAAACAGGAAAGGTGAACTCTCTGTGCCAGATTAGCGCAGCTGCAGGAGTCCGTGGATGAAGAGGATACCCAGATGTTGGGCAGGGAGATCTCCAGTCCCATGGGAGCTGGTTCCACCGGCAGGGCTCCACTGGCTCCAGCTACTGAGTGGGGGGAGGGGTTCAGGGGCCCATGGTGTGTGTGGGGGGCTTGATGCAAGGGGGTGGGGCCCTGTACCATCCTGGGCATCAATCACTGCACCGGTGCTGGGCGCAAGCTCTGAGGTTGTGCCAGTGACAGGCGCACCATCCTGGGATGGGGGCACAGGACACAGTGGCAAACCTGCCCTATGCTTACATGGAAAGGTCTCTCCCACTGGGGGATCTCCTGCTGCCAGCCACAAAAGAGAAAATATTGAGGGGTATGTAGGCATGTTCACACTCCTCTTTAGGGATGTTGAGGTGAAAGCGAGTGTGAGAGATGACCCCAGGGAGTTGGAGAAAATAAAGTGGATGCAAATTGACAAGAACTTTGACAATTGGCTTTCG
>NW_015169292.1:16204-25985 GCF_001447785.1 Gekko japonicus
TGGTGTTGCAGGCCTACCCAGGGGGTCATGGTTGGTTAAGCCAAGGCTACCCCCCTCTGTAGTGGGAAAAGTACGGGTTGAGGGGATGTGGAATTGGCAAGCACCCTGAGATATAAGCGATGGGGGGTCCTCATACTGGGTACCTATGGGCTTTGTAGTCAGGGTGACTCAGTTGGGGGCCTCCTTGGGGTGGGAGGAACATATGGCCTGGAATGTGCCTTTCCTTCTCCTCTACACACTGGCATGAGGGTCGTGATGAGTAAGGTCTGGAAGAATGCCGGACCTGGCACTGAGCCAGGGTGGGCTTGCCCTTCCAGGAGGCTTGCGTGGCAAGCCTAATGCAACCCATGCTTTAATGTGATGGTGCAGATCAGCTTATGTATAAATAAACTTCCAGTTTAACCCATAGCTTGTGTTTCATTCAAGGGGTGGGCAGGCAAGATGGCAAGAGAAATGAATCCTACTCATTTCTCCTTACCTCTTCCTTAGCTAACTCCTGTGAGTGAGAAGCGATTGAGGGGAAAGATCTGATAGCCTGTCTACCATTCTGCCAAAGGAATGGATAGATACCATCTTTCTCTGTCTCCAAACCTCAGGTACTAGTTGGAGATGGCTAGATTATGTGATTACACCAAGCAAACCAAGTGCATTCACAGACTTTTCTTCTTGGTACAACAAAAATACTTTATTAGCAGAGGAACATCACTGTTTGAACAGAAAAGGAAGGAAGATTTGGGGGGGAAAAGACACATGGTGAGAATCCGAAAGTTTTTTAAAAAATCTCAACCAGGACCTTACACAATTGTTAATTCTACTGTCCCTTGCTGTTTTCACTCATGTTAGTCCATACATCTGAATGCATGTCTCCCAGGCATGGAGACATGCCACAGACTGACACTCCATGTCATTTGTGTGCTCCGGAGGAAAGGAGCATATAAACTCCTTTGTTCCAAGATTTTAAAGGAGCTGACAACATTTACACCGCTCACCAGAGACTGAGGTTAGCATCTTGATGGGCTGTTGCCACTTTCCTTGTGGATGGAAAACAGCCAATTGTCAGTGGTCAGTTTTGGGAAAGAAGGTGAGTGGAGAGTTTTCAGCTCACAGAAAGTTTCAGTCTCTATCACCTAGATGTTTTAGGCATCTTTATAATCATTGCCATCAGGAAAAAGACAATGAGAAGTAGTAGTAGTAATAAATGATTACATGTGAACAGAAGCAGGAAATTATTATACAGAATAAAATTATTCAAAGATTTCTCCAACGTCTAGAATAGTACCATATATCCTTGAGCATTTCCCAGTGTTAACAACACAGAAGTTGCTGCTGTATGGTTCCTTACTGTACCACAGAAAGAATCTCAGAATCCAGAGACATATTGGGAGGGTCCACAGTCTTGATCTTATTTTATTTCATGCCAGGATTGCTTGTTTTGGACACAGGGGCACTACCAGAAAAAGTCTATAGGCTGATCTACACACATAGAAGAACTGAACAACAGAGTACAGTACAGTCCTGTACCTTAAATGTAAGAAATAAATATGCCCCATGAAAAAAAAAATACATGTGCATGTATGTTGAAACACACGGGAGTGATCATCCAGACTTGAAGTCTAAAGTGGTACAACTCATTTATTTAGAAAATTTATGTGCTGTCTCTTTAGAGACATGCTAAAACCCATTTTCCACCTAGCACTTTACCACTACATTTCTGCTTCACTCTGATGCATGTATAAATTGCATTCTGACCTGCCTTTGAATTGCTTATGAGTTTAAGAGGTTTTCAGTGTAGTACACTTGAGGGGTTGCCCACAAGGCAAAAATCCTACTGTGTGCAGATTAAACCACCTAATAGTTGTAGTGGTTTCTAGTCATGGACATTAGGCTTTTGTTGTTCAGTCGCACAGTCGGGTCCGACTCTTCGCGACCCCATGGACAATCTCCCGCCAGGCTCTCCTGTCTTCCGCCGTCCTCCGAAGTTGGCTCAATTTCATGTTCGTGACTCGCAAATCTTAAATTATTACTGAAAGTGTCTTGGCAGGTCAGCTTCAGAGTAGTACATTCAAGTGGAATGATGTAGTTAATGAGTTGCTTAATCTGACTTAATCTAAATACAGTTGAGCTCATGTGTGCATTTAGGCTTTCCACCAGAGTTCCAATAATACAAATATGCTAGCTTTCCCAAGCTCCTAGGACCTGAGGGGATGGGACTTCCTTCACACAGCTAAATATGCAATGTTTTAGGCTCCACAGGACTGGGCAAGCTCGTGAATGATCTGGAACCACAGTGAAAATAAACTGTGCTATCCAGGAGCTTATCTTGTCAAACTCCAAGGAGTTTCCCTTCTGAAAAAGTAAAATCCTTCTTTAGTAGGGTTGCCAAGTCGATCTTCGCCGGGAGCGGGGGGCTCCCAGCTGGTGTCTGGTGTGTGCGCGCTGCATGCACATCACTTAAAAGGAAGTAGCTCTGCCCCCATTCCTCCCATCCCCTGTTAGTACTGTTGGTACACCCATCTTTCCTCTGGTCATGGCTACCCGTTCTCATGCAGCCTAGCAACAGCCCAATGGGGATGGGATCTTTCCCACTTACCCTGCCTCTTCCCAGACCGGGCCCAGCTCCCCAGCTGTAGGTCCAGCCTCATCAGTCGTCCCCACCCAGTTGCATCTGGGACCAAAACCATGTGGTTGGCAACCAGCCCTGGAGCCTGTCTGATCTTTCTGACCCCCTCCCCCGTGCAACTTTTTCCAGCCCTGCCTTTACTAGCAGCATCCTCCCTGTCACCAGGTCTCTGCTCTTGATGCCAGGCCACGTTGGGGCTGCCAGAATCCTGGCCAGCACTACCTCCTCACCTCAGAACCAGCTGATTAGTGGCGTCATCATGGCTTCCCTGCATTCCAGTGAGTGCTCACCTCTGCCTCACTCCCCTCCAGCGTCAGTTGCTCTGGCATGGCCTCCCTTGGAACTAGGGAAGGCAGCAGTGACTTGGGGAAGTACCGGACCCTGACCAGACCTGAACACAGAGTCTCAGGTGACACTATATTTCATTTATTTATTTATTTATTACTCGCATTTATATCCCGCCATCCCGCGAGCAAGCTCAGGGCGAGTAACATCATTATAATAAATACAATTTCATTTTAAAACATGATGAAACATTCTAACAATTAAAACAATGGGTACAGCTTGAAACAGCGTCAGTTGGCTATAAAGTTCTGGCCCGATGGTGCAATGAGTTAAAGGCCAGTTGTTGGTGGTCAGTAAAGAGACGGGTGTCAGCAACCTCAGGGAGACCATATATAAGCGCCTGTTGCCTCAACCAAAGGTCTGGCGGAACAGCTCCGTCTTGAAGGTCCTGCGGAACTGAAGACGATCCCGCAGGGCCCTGGTCTCAATCGGGAGCATGTTCCACCAGGCTGGGGCCAGGACAGAGAAAGCCCTGGCCCTGGTTGAGGCAAGATAGGCATCCTTCGGGCCAGGGACCACCAGGATGTGTTGATCTTTAGAGCGTAATGCTCTTCAAGGCATATATGGGAACAGGCGGTCCCTTATTTCTCAGTTGTCCGGGGCCAGGAGTGGTCATGCACCATAAATGTCTTACATATAGGCAGCCCATGCTTTCAGGTTTAGCATACACATATATGCATTCAATGTATTGCATACACATCTAAGAGGATGGCTAAAAGAATGAAATCCTTATTTTTTGCAACTTTAAAATATATTTAGTATGGCTACCAGGGGCCTGATAAAGTTATTTTGGGGGGCACATCTAGATCACAACTTGCCAGTTTAGCATCTCTAGATTAAATCATTAGAAGGTTGTAATTTTCTATGGTATAATATCTCCATAATAAAACACTTTAAAGTACTTCAGCAAAAGAATTAGAAGTATCAAGTTCTGGCTGAATGATGCTCTGAAATTTTCTTTATATATATTTATATTATTATTTTTTCTTTATGTATGGTGCTTTAAATTGTCTACAGCCAACCATTTTTTGTGCATTCCACAAACAGGTTTCACCAAACACATGAAAATGAATGGCATCTCTTGGAAAACAGAGCCTAAGAAATAATTTACAGTTTGCTGATGTTTAGATTGTAAAATAGCCTCTATTTTTTAACAAGTTAACAAGAAAAAAAGCAAACATACCTCGACTTCCTGATTATGCAAGCATAATAAATGAGGGAAAACAAAAGAATGAAATTAAATCCTGTAAAGGAATGCTAACATTTTAATTTTTCCCCTCAACAACCTAAAGGCAATACTTATGCAGATGGCAACCTAAAATTTCCAAACATTATACTAAAATACATAATCAAGTGATCTTCAACTGAGCTCAGACATAGGAATATTCATATATCAGGTTCAAAAAAGACACACACCAACCAGAGCTGAAAGGAATAGCTGGATGGAAAATATGGATTTTCAAGTTTTGAAAACTGGAACTGAACTGGAACTGAAATTTGACATGATAAGATGAAATTTAAATTAACCAACATTTCTAAATTATATTGCAAGTCATTTAGCAGTACATGAAATAGCCTTGTGCATACATATCATCATATGCCTAATGACGTCACTTTAGGAAAACTTAAAAGACTGTACTGTAATGAGATGATAAGAAAGCAACAGTAATTTTGCTGCAATTATCATCTCTACTTGGTTGGTGCACAATCCTATAGTTATTTGTAATGGCTTAGAATGCAATTTACATCCCTATATTAGGATAACTCAGACATAAGCCAGTGCAGCTGTGGCACTGCTGGAAACTTCATATGTGCCACTATATCAGTTCCTGGGAAAACCTGAAAGAGGCATGGAGTAACTCTAGGAATTGCCAGAAACTCTATTCCACATTTTTTAAAAAAATATCCTGTTGCCACTTGGAGCCATGGTGGGCAACAGGGGTCGTGGCAGGAAGTTTCCTGCCATAGTGGGAGGCTGGCAGGCCTACTACAGGACATTTCTAGCAGTGCTCTGTTCAGAAACCTTACAGGTACTTCACAACATGAAATGAATTCTCCACTCCTCCAATTGAAATTAGCCTTAAGGCTAACCAACTGCAGATAGGTAGCCAACAAACCTTACTGCTGACTCTCCTCTTCAAGAAAACTGATATTGTCTATAAGTCTTGGAAATTGGTATTTACTTTAAGTCTTGGAATGTTAAGGACCTTTCTCAGCCAACTTTAGGCTGAACTGGGAAACATGGGATAATTAGTTGGGAAAAACTCAAACAATCCTTACATTTTCTCTAACCACTTCCTGGTAAAATGAAGGTGTTGTGTCAGCACAAACTGCTCCTGCCTTCATGTGATTCGAAGCCTCCTCCATTAAGTAGCAATGAAAGCTTATGGGAGTGGTGAAGCTTACATATCTAAAGGATCATTTTCTTTCATATGTTTCCAAAAACCCACTATGGTCTTCAAGCTGCCACCTGCAATTTGGTGGCCAATCTGGCATCACCCAGAGCCTGGGTTTTCTCCGTCACAGCTCCCACTTTGTGGAAAAGGTTTCCTGAAGAGAGGGACATCCTCACTGGAGATTTTCAAGAGGTACAACAAGGCTTGTTTGTTAGCCAGGGTTTTTGACATATCTATGGGTCTCTTCCATTATGTCACTGGAAAAGCTTTACACTCTTCAGATAACAACTTTCTGATGGTCCCTGGCCCTAAAGCTATCCGGCTGTCCTCGACCAGGGCCAGGGCCTTTTCAGTCCTGGCCCCAACCTTGTGGAACTATCTGCCAATTATCATCAAGGTGCTTCAGGACCTTATGCAATTCCGCAGAGCCTGTAAGGTAGAGATGTTCCACCAGGCCTTTGGTCGAGGACAGCAATGGTTTCCATCATAGCTGGCACCCTTCCTGCCCCAGCTGCTTTCCATATCTGTTTTACCTTCCCCCCCCCCATGAAGCGGCCAGCAGTCTGTAATGGCACAAATTAATATATACCACCTTTTTGTTTGAAATATCTTATGAATGTTTTGTTTTATCTTGATGTTTTTATGAATAATATACACCGCCCAGAGCCCTGCACTGCAAGGATTGGGCAATTAACAAATTTAACAAACAAACAAATAAATAAATAAATAAATTGGGGCAAGAATAGCAGGCACCTTTTAGTGGAAGAAAGATTTTGGATTTTCTTGTATTGGCTTTAATCTGTAATGCTTTAATTATTACTTATAAACTGCCTTGAGCCACCAGGAAATGTGGGTTAGAAATATTTTAATTAATATATACAGTTGTCCACTTGATATAGTTTGTCATTTTAGGTTATAATTACAGATGTGTTGTTGTTTTTGCTATAGAATTACTTGAAGTTCAGTTTACTTCTTACATCTGTAGGGACAATTCTTGCTGACAAGCTGCTACTAGAAACTGTGACTGTTGATGCACAACTTTTCTGAAACTACATCAACATTTGTTTCAGAACTTTGTATCTCACCATTTGCTAATTTGTTCTATACACATACACCTGAGGAAACTGTGTTATATAGCCCTGACAGAGCTCCAACCAGTTTAGAGTCACTGGTTTTAACTGACCTGGAATAAAAATATATCAAATTAAATTTCACAATTTCAGTCTTCAGTTAGTAAATGTTAACATTGTAGAACTCCAAATTCATGAAGCTCTAGCCAGAATGCTTACTCTTCTTGTTTCTGTGGCTGCTTTCTAGACATGGCATTTTAAGAAGTTTAATGAAGCACAAATGCCAGATAACAGTTTTCATACTTCTTTTGCTAATTTGTGAAATTTTAAAAGATAAGTTTTTTATGTTTGTATATATCAGCAGTCGAGTCATTAGCAAAACAGGGGCATAAATATTTCCCTTTTGTCAAATTAACTGCTTGATTGTACATCAATCTAGCAGCAAAGAAATAGTTGGATAAAATAGCTGTGTTGCAACTGTGCTGTTCCAAGGCATCACTCACACACTTAAGGAAGTGGACTGCCGATCCAAGCTATATTTTAGTTGATTGCAAGAAACTGCCTATTTTGTGACTCAAGATTCTGGAAACATAGCCCAGTGCATTGCAACCATTACTTCTCAGCCATATCTATAAGCACATGGGGACTGGCCATAAATATACTGAGCACTTTAAAATCTTGTTAACTGTAATGCCGAACACTCTTCATGATACTGAATCTTTTCAAAGTATTTTTCTCCGTCCCTTATCCTCAAGCTTCTTGGGCTCCCTTCCTCCATTATACTGGTAGAGTGGGAGCCACTGCACTGCAGCTCCTTTCTGCATTATCAGAATAACATGAAAATTTCAATTCTATGCAGGGAAGGCCAGCCCATGCAGCACCTTCTCCCCATGGTAGTACTGCCTCATCTGGAAATTTGCAAACAATGAAGGAGCTATGCTGCAGCACCTCTTGCTGCCGTTTCCTCTAAGGAGGACCCTTTAGCTTAGAAAAAGCATCTGAAGAGGATGATGGTCATGACTTCCCTTCCATTTTGAAATTAATTAGCCCTACATAAATGCCGCTGTAATTTTTAATTTACATTACCTTGTGATCACCCCAGCATCAAGGCAATGTGGGGGCAGCAGCTGTTGTTTGCCGAAGCCAGTCTTGTCTATACCATAAACATCTCCCCAAGGCCTAATGCCTGCTTAAAGCAAATTGTAGTGTCAGCAAATTACATATTTTTCCTGCTAATGCAAATGGAGATTTCCCAGTTGTAACTACAGCTGTGAGCCTGCTTCAGTATGAAGGTTACTCTGAACCTCCTAAGCACACTGTAATCTTTGCAGAAATCTTTTTCTGCCTGCTCTCTTGAGAAATGGAGAATATTCATTTAATTAGGATCATTTCACTCAGTGAGTAGATTGTGTATGCCATTGGGGATTAGTCTTGAAGGGTTTTTTTTTTTTTTTAAACTTTGGCAGAAGAAACTCTCATGCATTTCCCAAGGAGGCTGGAGCTCAGGAGATACAGCTTTTGCACATGACAAGATGATGTGTTAAAAATGCAAATAATAAAATAAAATAAAGCATAGCGGCAGCATTGCTGGAGAAGCTAGGGCTGAGGAAATCAAGATCTATAGAAGACACTCACTTTCAGCTGCTAATGAAATTTTAGCCAGGGTTTACAAAACATTATTTTGAGATATCTCTGGTTTGCTATTTTTATAATGAAGATAAACACCCACATCCAGCAACCAGACATCTTGCATTCAAACTTCTTATCTTCTAATTTACAACACTTTATTTTTAAGGTTCCTTTAGACTGTTCGCCCTTTTCCTGGAGGTAGCGAACATTATGAGCATCTCTCAAGGGACAAACTCCGGCTGCCATTTCTCCTTGGCAAAGCAGACAGGTGGGTAAGGAACACATGGTGGGGGTGGGGAATGGTGACTAGTACAGAGTGGTAGGTGAAGTGGTATGTAGAAGAACCAGCTCTCATCTGTCCCTTCTCCTCTGCCAGTTCCCTCCTCTTGATGCCATTTTGCTGAGAGATAGTAGCTGGAATTCCAAGAACACAAGAACAGAATCTGTAAAGCATGACGTGTTTGTTCTACTCAATTTGCTGGTATTCTTCCATCTGGTGAGCTCTCCGATTACTGCTCATATTTGACTGTTCTTCGCTATGCAGTTCCCCGCAGCATAAGAGCTTACTCTAAGAACAGCTAAGTTTTCAACACACTGGAGCACTCCTTTAGAATCAACTTTAATCAACTCTTTAGCAGACAAAGGTTCAGTTTACTCACATTCCCTTTCCTGGTGCTGATAAAAGCCTTAAAGTCCTGAGTCTATTGAATTGTTCCTGTGGTAAAAAAGGAGCTGGATCTCTCCCGTCTGCTAGCTGAGAGGATTACAAAAACACTGGAAAGGCAAAAAACCGTTTTTCCTGGGCAAAAGTATCAAAGGAAAAAGAAGGCTGTATAAAACCAATCAGGAAGGATACTTCTAACCAGCCGACCTTAAGGTTACTAAACTACATTCCCCACAATCCTTTATATATTTAAAGATACAGTGCAACTTGCTATGCTTTACTATTCTAATCTCTGCCAGGGGCAGCACTTTTGCTATGGGCACACCGTTATGCCCTATGAACTTATATTTTGCAAGGGAGGTATCTTAAGATACCATACTCTGATAGAGTATGTGATTGCAGGACTGGGGCTTAGTAAGGAGACGTCTTGTGGAGAGACACAAAACACACAACAACCACATCTCCCTTATAAATAAAAGCCGAATGGTGGTGGCACTTCTCTAGAACATTCCACACGCTCCAAAATCAGTTCGCTCTCTGATCTGTCATTCAGAGGGTCTCCCTATCCACTGGCTGCTTTGCCTGAGTCCTGCCTCCAACATTCTAAACATTTTGCTGTTCCTCTCCCCCCCATAGCCAGTCAGAACACAGAGGTTATTTGCATATGCAGCCTCATTGGCCTTTGCCTCGGAACACAGAGGTCGTTTGCATATGCGACTTGATTGGCTTTTGCCTCTAACATTCTAAACAGTTTGCTACTCTGAGGTAAAATGTGTCCGATCTCCAGGTGAGGGCTGGAGATCACTCAGAATTACAACTGCTTTCCAGACGGCAGAGATCAGTTCCCCTGGAGAAAATGGTGGGCTCTGTATCCTGTATACTGAGGTGGCCCCCATACGACAGCCAATGTGACGTAGCAGTCAGGGCTTCAAAGCACAGGAGGTGTATGGGGGGTGGAAAGCTGAAGAGTGAGGGGAAAATAAAGGTAGGTTGATAATTGGCTGGGAAGGAGATAGGGTTGCCAACTCCAGGTGGGAAATTCCTGGAGAGGTGAGGG
>NW_015169292.1:26625-27678 GCF_001447785.1 Gekko japonicus
AGCCTCTTGGGTAAGCTCCTCCCTGAGGCTGTAGGGCTTCAGGGGTAGGCGCTCCTGGGAGGTGACCTGTGAGCTGGGCTTCCGGTCGCGGGCCAGAGACTTGGCCCTAGACTGGGGCTAGTGACTTGCCCATACATCTAGGCAAGGAGGTTGGCTGGAGTGACACCTGCCTTGCCTGTTCTGCTCCCACTTAGTTTCCTTGGTGTTGATTTTTTATGCAAATAAATAGTTAATAAAGTGGCCCTTGTTTTCATTCCAAACAGTTGTCTGTCTCTTTATTTTCGGCTCAGGGGGCAATCATGCAAATTCAGGGTTTGTAAACCTAACCAATTAGAGAAGAAGAAAGAAAAATAGAGATGTTGTATTGGTCCCTTAGCTTAGTTAGAGAGGAACCAATCAAACAGGGAGAAACATAGCAATCCTATTGGACCCTTCAGCAAACTTTGATAGGAGGCAAATCAAAAGTTAGATTTTTCTATCCCCATTCAATGTATAAGTAGAACTAGCTTGGCCTGCAGGATTAGAGAGAGGAAGAGCTCTGAAAGACTTCAGAAAACAGGGACAGAGATGAAATCTAGACACCTGCAGCAGATAATTTTCTCAGGAGGTGGAAGGTGCCTGAGAGCTGAGAGACCTGTAGATCAAGGCGGGCTGTATAGTTGTGGAGAGAGATAGGCTCTGACAGCCTGACAACAGTCAGTCTCAAGACAAAATCCATGAAGGAAGCTACTACATCGAAATCCTGGGGAGATTCCCCCCTCAGAAGACTATAAGAATTAACATAGAATGTGAATAAAGACAGCTCTAGGGTTGCCTGGTCCCTCCTGGCAACTGGCGGGGAATGGGGGGACATAATGGGGGTAGCAGGGAGGCCCAGCCTAAGTACAGTGATGTGTCTACATGTGACCCGGAAGTGACATCATCACATCTCAAATACCGAGGTGACTTCTAACATAGAGTTTTTGCCCGGATACCAGGGCACTGCCTGATGTCTTGGATGTGATGATGTTACATGGGCAGTGACATAGACACATTGCTGCATGTTGGATGGTC
>NW_015169292.1:27706-53029 GCF_001447785.1 Gekko japonicus
GGGGGGTGTGTAGCCAGCAAGACATCCCGTCTCGCGGGGGGGGGGGGGGGTCTGGCAACCCTATACAGTACTCCTGTACTCAGCTCTACGTTAAATTGGTGGTAAGATGGCATTAAATATTAACGAATACAGTTTGGATCTGAGGATAAATGAGTTGTTCTTTTACTTGGCAAGCAAGCACCTAAGGCCTAACTACACTAACCAACCCTGAGCAAACTGACAAGATGTCTTAAAACTCTGTTTATATATTTCTTCTTAGGGCCAATATTAGGTGTATTTTTTTACTCCCACCTTGTAATATCAGATGGATACATATTGTTCCAAACTCATAGGCTCCTTACTGAATCTTCTACAGGAAATACCATGATAAATAATGCTAGCAATGAAACACAAACTCATGTTTCCTTGTTTTGTACTGAGAAAGCCACACAGAGTGCTGTTATGACTGTCATCACACTCAGATCAGTCATTCTGAAAGTAATGAGTATCAGAAAAAATGAGTGCTCTCCAGATATCAAAATTCCTCAGAATTTAAGTTATAAATCGAACGGTAATTATGTTTCATGAAGCACAAATACAAGCTCCACTGGTTAAAATCTACAAACAGCTGTCATGTCCAAATAATATATCACATTGCGTTACTAATGTTACACTTCTTCTCGCTCAACTGAGATAGGTAAAAACATTTACTATTAGCAGAGAAGTTAGGATTGTTTCAATGTTTTCAGTAATGTTTAGATTATCAGGTGTATTGTTGATATCCAAAGGCAATTGCAACCTTAACATACTGATTGATGTTTAAACTTAAGAAGTAACAATGTTTAAATCACGAATAAAGCACTTCTGTTTTGCTATATGCATGGTAAAAGACATCTTAGTATATACAATTCAATCTTTAACTGTTAAGACGCTGAACTGCAGGCTGTGGAAGGTTGGTAGTTCAGCAGTTCAAGACCCGAGTGCCACGTGACAGAGTGAGCTCCCGTCTCTAGTTCCAGCTCCTGCCAACCTAGCAGTTTGAAAGCAAGAAATTGCAAGTAGATAAATAGGTACCACTTCAGTGGGAAGGTAACAGCGTTCCATGCACCTTGGTGTTTAGTCATGCCGTCTACATGACTACGGAAATGTCTTCGGACAGTGCTGGCTCTTCCGCTTTGAAACGGAGATGAGCACCGAAACCCTGCAAAGCACATGACACATTTGACATGCTGTTTTCCTTTTTAAAAGTTGTCTGAACACTGTATTTCTGTGTAGTACCTAGTTTTCCAGCAATTTCCACCAATTCTGTGAGCTTGAACAGAAAATTCCAGGAAGCATCTGAAGTTACATGAACCATTAAAAATGTGTGACTTCCATTTCAGTTCACAAAATCAATTCGCTAATTGCTGGCTGGCTGGCTACAACAAAGGAACAGATATCAGAAATTCTTTAGTTACCTAATGGTAGACTTTATGAACATGAAACACTTAAAGAATTTTCACAGCATTCTTAATGCTAAGTCTATCATTTATCATTTTATATCAGTTATGGCTAAATAAATGGTTGCATCTGTCAAGCTGTGTTTGTGAAAAGTGATTTCACTATGTAGGATTGTGCTATACCTTATTGATATTTTTCAGGTTAATTTCAGCATCCTGAATGTACCTGGGTTTTCTAGGGAAAACTGGAAAAAATTCCCAAAACAATCCTGGATATATTTAGGAATTATCAGGTAGATCTGGAAATAGGATAGAGTAACAGATTGCTCCCACCTCTCAGCTGTTTCAAGGGACTGCAGAAAACGCCCAAGAATCAGCTGTGCCAGGGGGAGCAGACTGTTCCCACTGTCTCGGCTTGAGGCTGGCTTCTCATGCAGCCTAGTTTAAACCAGGCCCGTAGCCAGGATTTCTTAATTCAGGGGGCCTGATAAAATAAAATAAAATAAACTCACACTCGCAGGCAGGAGCAGGGTTATTTCCTTTATTGTGGAGGGTGGGTGTAAGTGGAAGTCAGTCACTGACTCCGAGTAACCTGAGGAGGATCCCCTCCTCCTCTCACTTCCTCCGCAACCACATGGGTTGTGTGGAGTGCAGGGAACTATGGCAAAAGTTACTTTTTTCCCACCATAGAGAACAATGAAGGGGATGGGGGAAATCTGTTTGGGGGCCCGTAGAATTGGACTCCCTGTTCTTTAAACTTGGTGGGTATCTTGGGGAGAGGCTCCAGCAGCTACCTTGTGAGTTTGGAGCCTCTACCTCAAACCACCTCCCCTCCAGCCCACTAGAATATACCCTATGTTTTCACTATTGACTTCAATGGCCCATAGGATATAATGGGGCCGAAATTGACATTCGGCTGGCGGAAAGACTCCCCAATCCGCTGGTAGTGCTGAAATTGACGCGTGGGAGTCTTTCTGCCACTGAAATTGATTCTGCCCGATTCGGCCGCCAGCCCAGGATGGAGCCTGTGGGGCTGCTGACAGCTGGGGAAGTTGTGGGGCCTTGGTAGGAAGTTGGGGGGGGGGGGGGGGCCCCAGAATGCTTCACTAGCCGTAGCATAGCAGATTCTGAAATCCTGAATTTTTTTCAGGTCTAACAGACTCAAAAAATATATATATATATACCCATTTGAAAAAAAATGCACACCCTTAAACAAGACAGTGAAATAAAAAAAAAATCAGGGGAAGAGAGATTCTCTCTGTCCATCAACCTGCCTGCCAGCCACCTGGCAATCTGGCTACCACAGTTACTAGCCCAACAAGTTCCTCATCAAAGGCTCCTAAGTAAGCTCAAAAATCATGGGATAGAAGGACAAGTCCTTTTATGGATCAAAAACTGGCTAGTTCATAGAAAACAGAGAGTGAGTGTAGGTGGGCAATTTTCTCAGTGGAGGGTGGTAAGCAGTGGGGTACCACAGGGATCAGTACTTGGTCCACTGCTTTTTAACTTGTTCATAAATGATTTGGAGATGGGAGTAAGCAGTGAAGTGGCTAAATTTGCGGATGATACAAAGTTGTTCAAGGTGGTGAAAACCAGTGAGGATTGTGAGGCACTCCAAAGGGATCTGTCAAGGATGGGCAAGTGGGCGGAGCCAAAAATCCTAAATATAAATACACATTGATGGGGTCTGAACTGGCAGAGACTGAGCAAGAGAGAGATCTTGGAGTTGTAGTGGATAACTCACTGAAAATGTCGAGACAGTGTGTGACTGCAATAAAGAAGGCCAATGCTATGCTGGGGATTATTAGGAAGGGTATTGAAAACAGATCAGCCAATATAATAATGCCCCTATATAAATCAATGGTGAGACCTCATTTGGAATACTGTGTGCAGTTCTGGTCACCACACCTTAAAAAGGATATTATAGCTTTGGAAAAAGTGCAGAAAAGGGCAACTCGAATGATAAAAGGGTTGGAACACTTTCCCTATGAGGAAAGGTTAAAGCGCTTAGGGCTCTTTAGCTTGGAGAAAAGACGACTGAGGGGTGACATGATCGAGGTTTATAAGATTATGCATGGGAAAGAGCAGGTAGAGAAAGAGGTACTTTTCTCCCTTTCTCACAATACAAGAACTCGTGGGCACTCCATGAAACTGCAGAGCGGTCGGGTTAGAACGGATAAAAGGAAGTACTTCTTCACCCAAAGAGTGATTAACACTTGGAATTCACTGCCACAGGAAGTGGTGGGTGCTACAAGCATGGATGGCTTCAAAAGGGAATTAGATAAGCATATGGAGCAGAGGTCCATCAGTGGCTATTAGCCACAAGGTATAGCTAGGGGCTCTGGGGCAAGTGATGCTCTGTCTTCTTGGTGCTTGGGGGCGGGGGTTAACAG
Source organism: Gekko japonicus (assembly GCF_001447785.1). Classification (NCBI taxonomy): domain Eukaryota; kingdom Metazoa; phylum Chordata; class Lepidosauria; order Squamata; family Gekkonidae; genus Gekko; species Gekko japonicus. The sequence goes on from NW_015169292.1 coordinate 31,518, forward strand.
TGGGAGGGCTTCTAATGTCCTGGCCCCACTGCTGGACCTCCTGATGGCACTGGTATTTCTGGCCACTGTGTGACACAGAGTGTTGGACTGGATGGGCCTTTGGCCTGATCCAACATTGGCGTCTCTTATGTTCTTATGTTCTTAACAAGTGAGTAGTTACAGCAGCATTGGTAAATGAGGTCAGGAGAAGGAAGAAGGATGGCCAGAATTTTTTTCTTGGAATTCAATATACGATTGAAGTCATAGGAATTTAATGCTCACCTCTACATTTCATAATTGACATCTTATACTGCTGCAACATGTATTTGTGGATGCAAAGCACAGAAGTTTGGTACCATTTCCATTTCATATCTTTTTCATCCCTGCAGACAATTATGACTATTATAGATATGTGACCTCTTGTTCTTCATTGGATATATTATTTGATATGATTCATTAGGAAGGATTCTATATTTAAAAAACAAACAAACACAGAACCTGGCACCATTAAATACTTACTGTTGCTTGACTGCTGAACTTTAATAGGTCATCTCCAATTATAGAATTAGGAAACACATCAATTTTGCAAGTGCTTGCGAAAATCTCTCTGAATCTTATTTCTAATAATTAACTTGTTGGTTTTTTTCACACATGCAAACACATGCACTACATTTCCCTCCTAGAATAGGAAGACTCTTTTAATTCTTGTTTCACCCACCACTAGATTTGAACAGCTACTTTCTTACTATGTCAAGGATCACTTTCTTCCATGATGGCATTGATGAATTATGCTTTCAAGCTTGGCACTGCTGAAACGTACCATGACAAAGATGAACAGCCTGAAAGGATGTCAGCACTGGAAAGATTATTGGGGGATTCTGGAAGCCGGAAAAAATTAAAAAGCTTCAAGGATTTTCAGAATCAGGGAAGCTATTCCAGCTTCTGAGATTCTTCTTCCAAGTATGAGCAGAGTAGAATAAAAGTCCTCAATACTGTCAAAGCTCAGTGTAATGGCACCAACCAGGATATCATTTGGGTTAAAAGGGGAACTAGGAAGGGCTAATCTCTCTAGTATTTTAGCCTTCTCAGTTTTTGCTGCTTTGTTTTCTATTGATCAGAATGGGATCAAAATTCTTTGTGCATTTCATAATGCCACAATGAAACTGTAGTTTGGTCCAGTAAGGTCAAAGTATGCATCAATGTGATTAACACCACCAGCTGTTCAGGTGTAAAAGCATATAGCAGCCTGGGAAACTGTAACCACTGAAACAGGTCCAAGCAGGCTGGGAAACTGTAAACATTGACCAACACAGCACACATTTAGCTAGCCAACAAGATAAATGTGTCTCCAACTGTGTGGACACAGAACCACCAAAAATACTGCTTATTTTAAATTGTGAACAAATCATTAATGCAAGTGTACGGTGATTCAATTTGAGGGGGGGAAAGTCATTGTAAGCAAGGAGAGTCTGATTTACAAATCTTATATTTGTAAAAAAAACAGTTATCACTAATGTAATCAAAACATTACAAATGACAATCCCTTCTGCTTCGTGTACCTTTACACAGTCAGAGACTGTATCTTTATTGTTCTAGTACAATGCCTGATATGTTTTGATGCTTATAACAACATAATCAACTGCAACAACTAGAAAGAGCTATTCAACTGAAGAGTTCTCTGAATAAAGCTTATTTGTTTTGGCTTTTGTCGTTGTTGTTAAATGAATTACAAGTAACAGTCTTGCATTGTAGCGCTTCGGATTCCTGATGCAAAAATTAAAGACAATTATCCTTTATTCTGAATAAAAATGTGTGAAGCATTTACGGTTAGGCTTCTGCTGTATTTGCTGTTAATTCATCTTATATTACTTTGGTTTCTATCACAGTAAGCAAGTCTGCCCAGATGATCAAATGAGCAACTACAGTCCCTCATGCCTCATTTGGGGATCCAGGGAGGATATGAGGTTGATGTGACAGAAGAAAATGACAGAAACCAGTGTTGGAATAAAATATAGGGCCACAGCTTTATCGATTACAGTCAAAGGAGCATTGGTGCAGCATGGGGACAGATCCAACATCAGGTGACCTGCCTGCCGCCTAATAAGCACACCCCCAGCCTGCCTGCTGGGGGATATAACCATGGGAGATCCATAAAACCAAGGGAGAACCGAGATCCATGTGAACGTCGGCCTCTGCATGGTCTCCTTGCCACCTAGTAGTGGAAGCCAGCTGGCAGCCCCAGAGCTGGGCATGTGGCTTGAGTGGCTCCACTCTCCCAAGACTCCACAACAGAGTCTCCAAACTAGGGGAGGCGAGCATGCAGGAATATTCTCCTCCCAACAAGGATCCATCCCAATGCCAAAAACCACCTGAGCTGTGACAGAATGAAATAACCTAGCATTGCAGAATGGTACAGAATAAATACGACGAAGCATCGATATATATATATAAGCCCTAACATGTTAGCACTTTCCAGCATTCCAATTGGCTGTGCTGTGCACTCCATCAGCCATTGGCCCATCAACCCTCACTCAAGAGTAGTCGTGTGCTCCTCTCTCCCGCACACTGCCAGCCTGGCCACTTCCTTGACAGAATAAACTGCCAAAACGGCTGTCTCTCTTGATGAAAACGCTTCTCCTGCTTGGTTCCTGTGGTTCCTGTTTTCCCTCAGTGGCTGTTGCTAGGCAGTACTTACACAATACTAATCCATGAATTTAACACTCAACATTCTTCCCACTTCAATGAAACAAATTCTTAACATGCTCATAGTATCCTACCAAACCGCTCCCATTACATAAAAACACTATCTTAATTACTAACAGGTGGCAAAACAGAGATCATACATTTAAAGAGAAAGTTTGTACTATCTAGACTTGCCCTAAAGTAAATCATGCTCTCATTGTTCAGGTCTAGTACATTCCGAGGAGAAACATGTTTATTGAAAACAACTCAAATATAACTCAAAAATTTAATCCAAGAGGAGAGAGTGGAATGAAGTGGGAAGAATGTTGAGTGTTAAATTCACGGAATAGTACTGTGTAAGTATTTTTAACTTTGTGGTAACTTTGTGGTAGGCTTTATGGAGTATTCATGCTATCTTTAGTGACAAGATAAGATAGTTATTAGTTTATATTGTTTTTCCTCTCTTTTCAGTGACATGTAAACTAATGTTATTCACGCAGCACACTGAGATAAAGCGGTCATGTGAAATGGGAATATATGCAGATTCCGTTGTGCATACATCTTGATTACCTATTGAAGAAATACTACTCACTGAAAAACAGCAGTTTAAATATATATTTTCATAATACTACATCACAGCAGTTTTCTTCATTGTCTTCAATCTCCAGATGAGGGCTGGAGATCACTCAGAATTAAAACTGCTCTCCAGATGGCAGAGATCAGTCCTTCTGGAGAAAACGGCTGCTTTACAGGGTGAACTCTGTGTCATTATACCCTGCTGAGGTCACTTCCCTCCTGCTTGGGTCCCCACTGTGGAGAAAGACTGTACTTTTCCTAGGTAGAGGCTGCAGGTGTGGGGGGGATGGAAAGCTGAGGTCAGAGGGGCACATAAATGTAGGCTGATGGTTGGCTGGGAAGGAGATAGAGTTGCCAACTCCAAGTTGGAAAATTCTTGGAGATTTGAGGGGTGGAGCCTGGAGAGGGTGGGGTTTGAGGAGAGGTGGGATCTCAGACAGGTACAACGCCATAGACCAAACCAGCCATTCCCTCCTGGGGAACTATTTTTGCCAATCTCCAGGTGAGGGCTGGAAATCACTCTTAATTACAACTGCTCGATGGCTGAGATCAGTCCGCCTGGGGAAAATGGTGGACTCTGTGTCATTATACCCTTTTGAGGTCACCACAGCAAACTGATGCTGAGTGAACCAAGGCCAGGGCACCTGCCCAGAGTCTCTTTCTAGAGACTCTACAACACGCCTTATTCCTAGTAGTAAGCATAAAACAATCTGTCACACCAGAAATGTAAACAGTGGGGATGGGTGGGCAAGCTGCAGAACTTGAAGAGAGGGCAAAACATTTGGGGCACGTTTAAATAGCCACTGGGGCATCATACCCCTCACCCTCTTCAGCCACACTTGCAGATGTAGATGCCCAATCAATGCTGCTGGCCCTGCCCTTACAAGCCTGTGGACTGCACAAGGCTGCAAACCATGCTTCCTTCTTCTTGCCCACCTCCCAGACAGCAATGGATGTCTCTTGGTGAGTTGGTGCCATATTCCTCTCACACAGCAGACAATCATGAAGTACAGAAGTGATGTCTCTTACTCTGCCCAGAAAGACAGGGTAGCATGGAAAGGAGAAGCACTTTCCTCCACTTTCCTTAACCACAGCTCCTTCTTCATGGATATACCTTATTTTTAGGGATGATGCTGAATTTCATGACTACTCTGGTTCAGTTTGGAAACAGCTTCTATACTTTCTCAGTGGTCAGGATGAAACTGTGTTCTTTTGTTGACTAAAATAATGGAATTAGTAACATTAATATTAAATTTATACCCTTTTTGCATAAAAAGTATAAAAATGACATAGAATACATCAATAGCATATAATGCCATAAAAGACCCAAACAAAATGTGAAAACCAGGAAAGGAAATAAGCTAGGTGAAAGCACTGTCAACAAACACATTAAAAAAAACTAAAAATGGCATATATATTGTATGCATCCCCTGCTGGAGGCTGGGGGGCTGGCAAACCTAGTTCCACTATGGTTGCTATCTTTTTCCATCTACCAAACTAATTTCAGGCACACTACCCCACTCCTATCACTAGCATCTTATAAGGAAAGTGGCCCTTAGTCCTGACTGTAACCCTTAGAAATTTTCATTTGATTAAGGCTGTATACAGAGATGAAACTCTGGCAAACAACCAGCTTGATGGAACCTAATTAAGAGAGATCATGTAACAGTGAAGGAACTAATCAACTGAGATGTTTATCCTTGGCTCTAGAATATTTGCAATCAGTTACTTTAGGGCAAGATACTGGACTAGGGTGATTACCAAGACTGATGTCTCTGTCTCTGTTATTTCTGTTCTTTTAGGATTAACTGTGTGATTTTGATTCAAATTCCTATGTGATATAATTTCTGATAAATGAATTAAGTGGACTAATCTCTAAATATTTTCTAGTATCTTTATGTGTGTACATATAATAATAAAATAGAAAGTGACTTGAAAATATATTAGTGGTGTCTGTTGTAGCACCTGTGTGGGAAGACTAACAATGAGAGGCAAAAAGTTATAAACCATAAAATTGCATACTGCCATCTGCTTGAGGTGATAATATTTCCAAGATAAACTTTTTGTAAGCTTGAACAGTGTTTGAATTTTTATTTTTATTTTAAAAAGAGCCTGCTTGAACAGTCAATAAAAAGGAAATAAAAATGAGATAAAGAGGGTAAAAATGCAATGTATTGCTTCAGTGGATGGACCATTTAACTAAAAAATGGTCCCAGTGAGACTCAAATGCAAACACTGTTAGTGTCCACTGTGTGGAAATTCAATGAGGGCTGATTAAATTTTATTGGGGTGGAAGATAGCATGATCTGTTCCCCATGAGCAATCCATGGTGCACAATATAAAGATAATTCCCAGTCTTTTAAACTGTATCTCTTGGACTCTAAGGGCGATTTCTCACGGGACTTTGGCCCGCGGTGAGCCCTCTCTTTCCTCCGGAGCATCTCGTTGGTTTCACACCATTTGTTTCGATGCTATAGATTTGAGTCTGAGCAGACCTAGTTAGGATTGCTCTCTGTTTTAACTTTCAAAAAATCATTTTTTTGCTGTGGAGTAGGAAAGGGCCTGAAAATGAACAAACAAATGTTTGGTGGGGGGATGCTTTACTTTATATATTATCTTACTGAAATTTTCCATTTTACAGAAAGGCACTTTCACCCTTTTCATAAAAGTGATTAGAACAAAGATACAAAGCTGGATAGTCCATTTGCTGGATTAGTCATGTGTGGGAAAACATAAAACTTCAGTTTCTACAGGATCACTATGCTAGTGGGCTACATGCAAGACAAGAAATGACGATACCTAGTTATACCCCATAAAAATACAATATCATGTCACGAAGACCATAAAAAGCAGGGCATTGTTGTGCAGTTGGGTTATTTTTGATCACAGAATTAATAGTCTTAGAGCCCCACCCATGCAGGATTGAGCCAATAACTGAATGAAATATTATAGCTTGAAAGCATCTGTACATCTGCTTGGGAGTAAGAACAATTGAACTTATTTACATGCATAGGAGAATATTTGAGAAGGAAATCTCAGTGACACTATGGGAAATACAAACATACCCCTCTATCATGTTCTTCTTTAATTACCTCTATTTCTAAACTAGAAAAATCCAGGCATTTTAATCTGCCCTCATAAGTGAGGTATTTCAAACCCTTGCTCATTTTGGTTGCTCTTCTTTGTACCTTTTCCTGCTCTACAACACATTGCATGTGTATATGGGCAGAGTGTCTATTTCACCACTGATTCCCCACATTCATATATTCTAAAAGATGGGGTGACCTGAAATGTAGACAGTATTCAACATGCAACCACAACATATGATTTATATAAAGACACCTTATTTTCAATCCCTTTCCTAATAATATAGGTATATTTAAGCACATATACAAACTGCTCCTCATTCATCACTATTTGCCCAATTTTACAGTTAGGAGACACTTGCCCGTGTCTGACAAAGAGAGTATCAGAGCATGTGGTATGCTTTTACATTACAAATTAATTCAGTTCTCTCTTGTTAGGAATTAGAGGAAGGATGGTAGGTTTTCATGGCAGAGAGTGACTGAAGGCTCCAGGACCTCTTCTTTTAATAAATTAAGCACTGCACTGGCAGTTCAACAACTGGATGGTATATCTGGATTGTAACTGCTTGCAGGAACCCAGCTCCATGCCCGCTTCTTTCCCTTTCACCAGACTAGTCTACTCCCTCTTACACACACACAAAATTTCAGCTGGCTTCCTTTAAACTATGCCCTTATCCTCTTCAAAAAGATTTAGGGTCCCTTCCCACATTCTGGCACAAATCAAAGACCTACTGCTGTGGTGTTTCTAGATAATGGATGGAGCACAAAATAAAGTTTTATCTCTACTGGGGCAATAAAATTGGCAATCTGTTCCAACCAGGCGCTGTGAGAGCAGGATGCTAATGCAATCAAGGCTGATGAAAGCCCTATAACTTCAGACCTGCACAGTAACCATATACTAAGTCTCTCAATGTCAATATTACCTACTCTGACCGATAGTGGCTCTACGTGGTCTCAGGGCATATCACCTACTACCTAATACTTTTACCGGGAGATGCCAAGAACTGAATCTGGGATCTTCCATATGTTCTATCAATGAGCCACAGCCCCTCAGTTCCTGATTTTTATTATTAGGAGGATGGAATTTGCAAACAGAGGAGCTCAAACTTTTCTAGCAGTGCTGTCCATACCAAGGAATATTCGATCTGCTTCATGCTGGGCTGCTGTATTCAGGTTAGGAGGCAGCTGTGCTCTGGCAGTAGCTGAAATCCCAACTATCTCCCTAACAGGAGACTGGAAGACTGCAAGGAAACATCAGGAACAAGTAGAAAAGAAAGGGCTGAAGACAGCTGTTGTCTTGCTCTCACATAAAAACACACTGAAGTTATGGCTACCTTTTAGCATACATGGTATTCAAGGCATGGGGCCTTAGTCAGTTGGGTTGTTTAGCAGCCCTAACTGTTGGCCAAGATCGCATAATGCAGTTTTTTTAGGTCACCCAGCACTATTTAGGGCACTTTTCACCCCATATTTCTGTTTTGGTAGTGGAGGTTGCAGAAAATCTCCCGTAGACCTCAAGGCACCATTGTCCAGATTTTTCAATCTCACTATTTTCGGATCCATGATAAAATGCATATGGGCAGATATCTCAAAACTGATCATTCCAAAACTTCATAAACATTGTCCATTGCTGTATAAACTTATTCTGTGCAACTCATCTTTCCATAAACTACAAGAGTAGTATATCCCATGTAATATCACTCTAATATTTTTTGTGAAGCAGCCAGCTTCATGAAGATTGCTCTCTATGAACACACTGCAAGTCGTAGTGACAGCAACAAAAAGAGATTTCTTCCAAGCCTCCAAGCTGGTGACCAGTATGTTTCAACAAGTGGTATATTTTTGTTCCTATGCCATTATGGATTGCATTGAATGTCTGTAACTCAGCTAACAGCATTAAATGGGGTGGATGACATTAAAGCAGGCTTTTAACATAAACCTACAAGTTTCTTGAATCAAGGACAGGTAAGTGATAAAGCCTGATGAAGAGGGAAATGTTGCCAGAACACATGCTTTTGATGTTCCAGTGATAATAGGTCAATGTTTGCTTTCCACTCAGCGTGCCACAGCCGGTGATAGGAAACCAGATGAAACAAAACATTATTTCACACTCTTCAGAAGCTTCCTAACCAAGCAGTTAGGGCTCAAGAGAATAGCTAGCTCCTGAATCTCCAAAGCAATTTTCAACTTTGTGGCTGTAAACTGAGATATCTTCATGTTTTCAAGATATTGTAGTTACTACCTGCTGAAAGGCAGAAAAATCAGGAGAGGTATCAAAACAAACCAAAACAGTTTTGGGGAAAAACCCCGAAGGTGAGAATATGATATTTAACAGTAGAACCTGTTAAATAACATGGGAAGACCAGGATTCTGATCAGTTGTTATTTAACTTACAGGGCTTAAATCACTGAACTCAATTTTTGTAACATATACCATAAGGAGAAAGGTCTGGGTAGGGAAGTAGAAACTCCATACCACTCCCACTGGCTGGCATCCATGCACTGTGTCTGCTTGCCTCCTGCAGCTCCCGTTTTTCCCACACAGGCCTCCACTTCCACCAGCTCCTGCTTTTCCTCTCCCCACCCAAGGCAGCCCCCACTGCATTTGTTTCCACATTGTTGCTTTCTCTCAGTTCTGCTGCAAGCCTAACCAGTAACACAAAGGATACTACTGCAAATCCACTATAGAAGTGATTCCAGCCAACTAATTGCTTCTACATAGGCAAAGTGTACATCATAATCCATGAGTTTTTGACAAATCAGTTTCAGGCATGCTTGCAGGTTACGTTTCCATAAGATGTTCATAAGATTCTGAATCTCTAGAGATGTTTAGATATATTTGAGGGAACATAAAGAGAATTGTTCTGCATGCTACTCTCACTCAGTTCTATGATCATTAGCATTTGTTTCATTCCAAAACAATATTAAAGTGATTGATATAGCGGTTGCACCATGGAACAGGGACGGAGTGAGAAATGTGGGCAATAGACCACATAATGCAGCCTGTGGGCCATAGAATGTCCACCTTTACTCAAGATACTGTTGCAAGACACTGTTGCAAAGAGCAACAGTGAAACTGACAGGCCTCATATCTTCACTGTAGATGTGAAAATGTCAAGAGGTTTTGAGCCCCCTGTAAATTTCACCCCTTTCCAGTCTCACTACAGAGATACAGGGGAGGGGAAATTTTTGTACACAAAACTTCAAGCATGTACAAGATAGTGTATCTAATTATTTTTTCTTCTGAGCAGAATGTGTAAAGCTTGCCCATTCAGTTGCAGATTTTTTTTCTGATGAAAATGTAATCAAATGTGACATAAGAAGAATCCATAATACATTTTACACCAGCAGAACTACAACATATACACAGAAGCATAACCTGGGACAAAGTCATTCCTTTTCATACAACATCAAAATTCTATAGATTATCATAGAAATTGCACACTATCTTCATGCAATTCATCCCCAAAAAGTTGCACAGCAACTACCAAACCAATAAAATGGGGCTTTATCTATTGACACATGATGAGGAAATCCGAAACAACCTTAGTTTAAAAAAAAATTAAAAAGTGACTAATGTGAAATTCATGACTGCTTTTCAGACCATTCTTTTTGAATAATCAGAAAGCAGTGAATTGTATTCTATGCTCAGAATGATATTAATCTGCAAATGCTTGTGTTGCTCTGTGACTTTGCAATACCAGTACATAGAATGAGTGCCAGTACTCTGGAAGGAGTTTTGCATCCCAGATTCTTAATAACAACCATCAGATATATATCAGTTTCTCCTGCACTTACTTCTGCGCTGACCCAATATGTAATAGTATCACCCAAGAGGCAAAACTGCAAGACACTGCAGTATGCTTAAAGAAAAACACTGTGCTTCAGTTTCAACTTAACAGTCAGAAAGCTGATCTAAGAGGTCCAGTCTTTGTCATGTCAACACTGTGAGATGCGCTAATCAAACGCAAATAAAGCCTTAAAGGAAATTTCTGAACTTGCAGCTGTCAACAATCCTAAAGTTGAAATGTTCCATCACCTTTGAGGGGAAGGAGAGCTGCCTATAATACATCCAGGTATTTGAAATAATAATAATAATATATTTTTTAAAAAGGTTACATAGGCTGGTATCGGGGAAACCTGAGGATGTGCATGGGGTGAGAGAACCAATCTCGTCTTTTCTCTCTAGGGAGATTCATCTGTCCCCTTCTGTTGTAGTCTTCCCTCAGTGATCTCTCCTTCCTGATCAATGTTTTAGTTGTTTTAATGTCTTTGTATGTATTCTAGATTTGGTTTTAACTGTTTAAATGATATGTGTTTCATTATTTTATCAAGTTTGTTTTAATTTGTTCTCCCCCCAGGTGGACTTGTAGGACCAGAAAGGTGGTGTCCAGGACTGATTGACATTGGTCCCAGACTTGCCTGGGGCAGGACACACCCCTGACAGGGCTATTTTTGGGCAGGAATGCACAGGAACGGAGTTCCGGTTGGCTCCGAGTTGGCCACGCCCAGCAGTGATTTATTAGCATAATAGGCCACACCTAACAGCAGAAACTCATTAGGATTGGCTACATTAGGGGTGTGTGGTCTAACAGGCAAAGAAGTTCCTGCTACAAAAAAAGCCCAGGGTTTTGACAACAAACGAAGTAAACAGAATAAGAAGCAAAACGTGAGTGTGGTAACATGGGGGTGTGGCCTAATATGTGAATGAGTTGTTATGTCATGGGAGTGGCTTAATATGCTAATGAGGTTCTGCTGCTGGGTGTGGCCTATTATGCTAATGAGTTCCTGCTGGGCTTTTTCTACAAAAAAAGCCCTGGGCAAGGAAGTGCCCAAGATGCAAGCAGAGGATCAGAGAAAGGCAGCAACTCAGGAAGGTCCATCCATGGGGCTCCTGACGGGGGCCAGCAAGCCTGTGCTGGCTCTACAAGGAGAAGGGGGGAGTGGTGCACAAGGTGGGGCCAGCAGAGCTAAAAGGAGGGTGCAAGCGGGAGCCAGGCCAAACCCAACACACCCGGCAGAAGATACAATGGGGGTGGGAACACCACTGCCAACACCGGTGCCTTGCTCAGGGGGATGGGCACAGCCTGGGAGAGAGAGAGCGTCTGGGTGGGGCTCCACATGTGGCTCAAGTCTTGGGGGAGATTGCCCTTCCCTGGTAAAGGAGAGGTGGGGGTGAGGAGGAGGAAAAGGCGGACACTATAAACAAGGCCAAGGAGAAGAAGAAGATGATGATGATGATGGTGATGATGATGAAGATATTGGATTTATATCCCACCCTTCACTACCCAAAGGTGTCACAGAGTGGCTTACAAACTCCTTTCCCTTCCCCTCCCCACAACAGGCACCCTGTGAGGTAGGTGAGACTGAGAGAACTCTAACAGAAACTGTTCTTTTTCAAGAACAGCTGTGCCAGAATTATGGCTTGCCCAAGGTCATCCAGCAAGGTGCAAGTGGAGGAGGGGGGAATCAAACCTGGTTCTCCCAGATTAGAGTCCGCACACTTAACCACTACACCAAACTGGAGGAGATGGGCATGCAGGTTCTGCTCTGGGGAACTGGCAAGCCAGGGCACAAGTGGAAACAGGTGAATAATCCTCCTCCTCCTCCCGGAAACCAGGGAAAGAGATGAAGCAATGGCAGAGGGACACTCAGGTGAGGTGGCAAGGGGGGCACTTTTCAGGTGGAATAAGAATTTTGTATAAGTAATTAAGTAAAACTACTTCATCTTCAGCTAGTAAAATAGGCAAACAATTGCAGTCATCTTTGGTCGTAATATGTGTGTGGAACTCTAGTGACTGGTAATTTTTTTTCCAGTTTGCCTTAACTGTATTTATTAGAGTGTTTTTTTAAAAATATATATTTCTTTCAATTTATATCCCACCCTTCCTGCAAGCAGTCTCAGGGCAGGTCACAAAAAATAGATCGCAATAAATTACAGTCTTCAATAGTTCAGAACAAATAAATATCTAACATTAAAACAGTAAACTACCAGTTAAAAGTGGGCACTGCAACTAATTTCAGATGACAGTTCCTACAGCCAGGAGCGAATGGGCCAGAGCCAAGCCATAGAGATCTTGTTAACAGCAGCATACCACTAGGGCTGCGACAAGGAGGCCAGCTGATGGATGCCCACTACCTGAACCAAAGGCCTAGTGGGACAGCTCCATTTTGCAGGCCCTGCGAAACTGTAACAGGTTGGGAGCATGTTCCACCAGTCCGGGGCCAGGGCAGAGATTAGGCAAATGTCCTTCAGGCTCAGGAAAACCAGCACATGGATGTCCGCAGAGCACAAGGCTCCTCAGGGCACATATGAGGAGAGGTGGTCCCTTAGGTATGTCAGTCCCAGGCTGCATAAGGCTTTAAAGGTCAACACCAACACCTTGAAATGGATCTGGTATTCGATTGGTAGCCAGTGCACTTCGCGAAGCACCAGCTGGATGCATGCCCACACTGATGTCGCAGTCAGACCATTGAATGGGTCACTGTAACCAGGACTAGGGGGGATAAATAAGGAACCAACTGCCTCATTTGCCAGAGAGGATAAAAGGCAAACCTGGCAACTGTGATGACCTGGGCCTCCATAGAAAGTGAGGCATCCAAATACAGATTCAGTATAGGTTGGAATAATAACATTAAATAACATTTTGGTGTTAGAGACAATTAGATACATTATCTTGTACATCTTTGAAGAGCCGGTTTGGTGTAGTGGTTAAGTGCACAGACTTAACCACTTTAAAAAGAGGAGTTTCTGTCAGAGCTCTCTCAGCCCCACCTACCTCACAGGGTGTCTGTTGTGGGGAGGGAAAGGGAAAGGAGTTTGTAAGCCACTCTGAGACTCCGAGTGAAGGGCGGGGTATAAACCCAATCTCTTCTCTTCTTCTTACATTTTTGACTAATAAATTTATATCCCACCCTCCTCCACATGCAGCCAGCCCTCCGGGTTTGATTCCCCACTCCTCCACATGCAGCCAGCTGGGTGACCTTGGGTCAGTCACAGTTCTCTCAGAGCTTTTCTCTCGAGAGCAGTTCTCTCAGAGCTCTCTCAGTCCCACCTGCCTCAGCCCCACCTACCTCACAGGGTGTCTTTTGTGAGAAGAGGAAGGGGAGGAGATAGTAAGCCACTCTGAATGAAGGGCAGAGTATAAGTCCTCCTCTTCCTCCTCCTTCTTCAAGGTCTTCTAATAACAAGTGATACAGAAGTTGAGAAACAATTATATATGGTCTAAACTGCAGTGAGGAGATTTGACCGCTTCTTTTTATGTACCTCCCAAAATGTTATCCTTTGCTTTATCTCATCTTCCACTGCAAAACTCTTAACAGTGCAGCCCTAAACAGAGTTGCACCCTTCTAAGGGCATTGAATTTAGTGAGTTTAGAAGGATGTAACTCTTCTTAGGATGGCACTGTAAAGGTCAGTTAAAACCACCCTCTTTGTACTACTAGGGATTTATCAGCCTTAGACAGTGATGATGAGGACAGTTTCTTAAGTATTCTGTTTTACTCTGTCAGTTTACTTTTGCCTTTGCTAGTACATAAAAAATGGGTTTATAGCTTCACCTTTTATAAATCTGGTGCTGATTTGGTGTGACATGGGATGAATGAGGATATAAATTCAACCACAATCACTGTAGTGCACTGGGTGACTGAGCAGAGGTTTGTGTCTCTTTCACAACTTCTTTCCAATATGAAGCTGAAAGGCAGAATAGATGTAAAAGATATACAGCTTCATGGGTTAGGAGCAGAAATAAAGCAAATTGTTTGGGAAAATATACTCTCTCAACAGATATAAGTTTCAAGGAATTATTTATGAGAAAAGCTGCTAGAAGATGGAAGTTGCTGAAAATCACTTCTGTCACCTGTAACAATTAAGATTAATTAATTTTGAAAGAAGTAAAAAAAATCATGTAAAACCTATTATGCATCAAGGTATAAAAAGATTAAAGAATTCATTGCCCATTCCAGCAAACCTGTTAATATAACAAACTTCCTCTATTTGTTATGGTACCAGTGGTAGGAAGCAGCAAAGTTTACTAATTACATTCCCCAAATACCTGGACTGAGGTATTTCACTTGATTCTGTGAAACAGCTCAGAGAACAGACCCAGATGGCAACATGCTCATTAGAAGAAAGAATGGGTGAATGTCTAGGCTAGGTTTTTTTTTCTGATGGACCAGCAAGGAAAAGGAATTTTACCCACTGATTTATTACAACACCCCCACACAAATCACTATCAATAATCACTGTTCTCTATTTTGGAATACATTCTGGATAAACATATAGAAGCCTAAAGAAACACAAAAGCTTCCAAAGAAACCTTTCCCTCTATCTGCAGACTGTAAAAACAGATGTGGTGCCTTTTCAGCACTTTTAATCACAGAAGCAATGATTGCACTACAAATCTAAATAATTCAGGCTTATTTAATTGAATGTCTTACAACCAGGATTCCTTAGAAATTATTTGTTTGAAGGATCCAAAGATGTTTTACAAAAATTCTTAGAAACTTCATTATAGCACCCAAGATTCTTTGGGGGAAATTAATTATAATTTAACCTGTTTGCAATCCCAGTTAAATTGATTATCTTGATAAGCACGAGAGCGAGGGCCTCAATTTAACATCTAAAATGCTTAAAGAATACTAAGGTTAACAAAGCAGATTGGGCAAAGTGAGTTCAACAATGCTGATAAAGAACTTTATCTCAGTGACTTCTTCAATGGGTAAGAGAAGTGATATTTTAAGAAGCATTATTTTAGGGGAAAATCTTCTATAAAGTACTTCAAAATAAAGAGACCAAATATATCTACCTATATTTTGTTTATTACATTCACTATAAATGTCCTGCTAGATCAGACCAATTGTCTATCTGGACCGGCATCCTATTTCTCACAGTGGCTAACAAAGTGTCTTGGAAAGACTGCCATCAGGAAACAGAGGCCAAAACCAAATTATAGTACTTCAGAAGAAGAAAAATGGTGTTCATGATAGGTAAAAGGTTGTAGGTTAAGAAACTGTGCATATTCTTAGCACAGAACAGATACCCTAAATAGAAATGCATGACCACTTTTTTTCCCCATTTTGTTTAATTTTCCTGCATAGAGTTGGGAAGATTGTTTTCATCTTGCCTAATTTCTACAGCAAATTTCTATTTTGGTTTGCTCCCTTTTACACCATAAGTGTAAAAAAAAAAAGAAATAAATTTTAGGCAATATTTCTACCAAAGCACATAATATGGTTGGAGGAAAAAATAACCACAATTTCATCCAGTGTACAGAGAAATAAAAGGAATTTGAATTTTTGAATGAGACCAGCCTTACCATTTTAAACACATTAGCATCTCTACTGTGCAACTGGATAAAGCCTCAGTAACTGAATGGGAAATAATCCCATTCACTATGTATTTACCATTTCCAACTCTGCATTTACTGATGGAAAAGTTCCATCTATGTTCACCAGCCAGCAAATATGAACACAGAAACAGATTTTGAGATGTTAAGGATAAACATCTCAATCCTCTATGGCTCAATACTGGTTATCCCAATAACCATGCAACTGGGTTCTTTCTGGCAGTTGGACATTTGATTTCTTCCAGGCAGAAAACCTATTTCCTCTAAGCCAGTA
Source organism: Gekko japonicus (assembly GCF_001447785.1). NCBI lineage: Eukaryota > Metazoa > Chordata > Lepidosauria > Squamata > Gekkonidae > Gekko > Gekko japonicus. The sequence goes on from NW_015169292.1 coordinate 47,460, forward strand.
ACTCAAGGCATCTCGCACCAGAGCCCCGTAGCCAAAAGGGGGGCTGGGGGGGGGCTCTGATGTCACATAACGTTAAAAAAAATGAAAATATGGGCTTGCTGGGCTTTGTGCTTCTGCAGCCGTTTGGCAAAAAGAGAGCCTTTTGGCACAAAGCAGGAACTGCCCCCCACCGAATAAAAAAGAAGACCTCTCCAGCAGTGTTCCCTCTTAGCATAGTTTTTAGCCTCCAGCTCATACATTTTTGTCTTAGCTCAGGAAGGATGACTCCAGAGCAAAATAATTTATGCAGTGGCCAAATCATTTGCTCACAACTTTCATGCCAGTAGCTCACAAAGTAGAATTTTTGCTCACAAGACTCCGCAGCTTAGAGGACGCATTGCTCCCCAGGCACCTCCAGAGGAGCCTTCCCTGGCTAGATCCCTCCTTGCATCTGATCCCTGGCCTTCTTGCTTCCTTTGCTTGCTGCAGAAGGCACCAGCGAGAACAGGAAGATTTTTAAATAGACTTATGTCTCTTTAAATTCCTTCCCTTCTCTTCAGGGAACATGCTTCTGCTGCAGCGTGACCCAGGGAGGGAAGGTATTTAAACTTTAAATACCTTCTCTCCTTGTGTCATGCCGCAGCGGCGGCATGCCCCCGCCCCAAAGAACAGGGAAGAGATTTAAAGAGATATACGTCTCTTTTAAACCCTTCCCTTGCTTGCTGGAGCATTCCCCTGTCCTAACATGAACAGCATAGCATGAGAATTTACTAGATGGCAACTCATGCTACCTTTGAAGTTATGTTTTACTAAAGTTTAGTAAAGTTTAAAGTGTTAAGTTAGAGAGAACATGCCAGCTGTCAGAGATGAAGAATAGTGCCCATTACATGGTACCTTTGAAATTGGTGTTGTAATGTTCAGATAGAAAATGGCTTACAAAACCAAATACATGGACAGTATACTCTTGGGAAAGTGTCCAGAAATCTGTGCCACAGTATCACACAATAGGTGACAATGGAAAGCTGTCCTCAGTATTGTTATCAAGTTTTCACAATGTGAAAAGATGACTCACAACAAAGGAACACGGCAGTTTCCTTAAAGGCTGCAGGGAGATTCATTCTACTTACATTTATTGTGACAAAGATTTTATTGTAGTACTCATTTTTGTTTCACTTTCAGTAATAGTGTTTATCCCCCTAGCACTGCATAAATTATTCAGTGTTCTCCTGAATTCTTAAATAACTTAAGTCACATCAAGATTGGTATGATTGGCTATAAACAGAAACCACAATCAAAGAACCAAAATTAATATACCCCTACTCTACCCGATCCCTACCCCATCCTGGACTATACCTCACTTTATTGAAAATGTTACACTCAGACAAATAGACATACTCTGGAACCTACAGCTCAAAGACACCACATGAAGCTACCTTATATGAAATCATTGCATTGGCCAATTAACTGGGCATCATTAATATGCTGATGACACCAAGCTATACCATTGTATAAAGAAGTTGCTCTCTTGTGTCTGGGCCAGTGTCTGATAGAATCCAGACTAATCCAGATATCTGTTGGAAATACTAATGTGCCAAAGATAATGATTTGCCAGTTTTAAAAACGAGCCCAGTTGTCTTTGACCAGCCACATAAAGAATGTTGCAGCTGAGATAACTGGTTGAAGCAGTTACTAAGGCTACCTTCTTTCAACTTTTTCTTATAAGTACTGCAATCCCTTTTCAACTCCTTCCCTGCCTCTCTCCACAACAGACACCCTGTGAGGTAGGTGGGGCTGAGAGAGCTCTTTTGAGGACTGCTCCTGTGAGAACTGTGACTGATCCAAGGTCACCCAGCTGGCTTCATGTAGAAGACTGGGGAATTTGGCTATAAACAGAAACCACAATCAAAGGACCAAAATTAATATACCCCTACTCTACCCAATCCCTACCCCATCCTGGACTATAGCTCACTTTATTGAAAATGTTACACTCAGAAAAATGGACATACTCTGGAACCTACAGCTCAAAGACACCACATGAAGCTACCTTATATGAAATCATTGCATTGGCCAATCAACTGGGCATCATTAATATGCTGATGACACCAAGCTATACCATTGTATAAAGAAGTTGCTCTCTTGTGTCTGGGCCAGTGTCTGATAGAATCCAGACTAATCCAGATATCTGTTGGAAATACTAATGTGCCAAAGATAATGATTTGCCAGTTTTAAAAACGAGCCCAGTTGTCTTTGACCAGCCACATAAAGAATGTTGCAGCTGAGATAACTGGTTGAAGCAGTTACTAAGGCTACCTTCTTTCAACTTTTTCTTATAAGTACTGCAATCCCTTTTCAACTCCTTCCCTGCCTCTCTCCACAACAGACACCCTGTGAGGTAGGTGGGGCTGAGAGAGCTCTTTTGAGGACTGCTCCTGTGAGAACTGTGACTGATCCAAGGTCACCCAGATGGCTTCATGTGGAATCAAACCCAGTTCTCCAGATTAGAGTCTGCCACTCTTAACCACTACACCAAACTGGCTAGATAAATGCTTCTCCTTTGATGGGCATATAAAATGCAAGCCACCTTTAATGGACTCTGGGGCTCCCCCCATCCCTAAAACTACAAAGCTTACATCATATTGTGTCTTAGACCAGTAAGTAAAAAATGATTGTAGAGATTACAATGTTCGCACAGGAAAATCAATACCAGGAAAACACAACACAAATATTATAGCTCAATAAATAAATGTGCCAATCGTTGAGTACTATACACAGTTTAAGTTGCTTCTAGGGATGTGTGTTTAGATATTGCTGGTCTGAACATAATACTCATTTATTTTTTTGAAACTCGAAAATGCCTCCCCCCCAAAATCCCAGAAATATTTGGGAATAACTAGGAATATTGGGAGCCAGTGCTTTAAGGCTCCCAGAATAGGTGTTTGTTTGTTTTTCTTTAATTTTACTGTGTGTCTAAATCTTGCCAGGGCTTAGTATTGGCTTGCCCTGTTGGTTTGGCTTTGATCCCCCCTCCCTTTGGAATTGGTTTTGTTAGTCTTGCAACATTGTGTTCTTTCCTCAAATTGGTTTGTGCTGGGTTGGTGGTTTGTGTCAGATTCCCTGTTTTTACATTGCCTTGGATTCTTAGGGTTTACATTGGGTTGGATTTTCTGATTTGACATGTATCAAATCAGTGTTTCTTGTTAAATCAGTTGGCTTGGCAGATTCTCTGGTTTGACATTGGCTTGGATGCCCAGGTTGTACGTTTGCTGTGTTAGGCTTGCCACATTGTCTGGTGCTTCTGCTGCCATTCCCTGGTTCTGCACTGGTGCTTTGGGTTTGCTAGTTCTGTCTGCTTTGGGAGGCTTTTGGCCAGTGGCTGCTTTGCTAGCTTTTGTGTCTTTGGTTATTCTTTGCGTGGAAAAAGCATGGAATCTTCCCCCCACAGGACAGAACAGAGGATAGATGATGGCACCCTGTTCAGAAGCCCATAGAATTGGATATCAGTCCAATTTACTTGAAACTTTGGAGTTATTTAGTGGACAGGCACAAGCATCTCTGCGGCTCTTTTGGTGCCATTCCCTCCCCCAAAAGCCCAGCCACTCCAGCCCTCTGGAATATTCCCCATCTATATATAGAAAATAAAGTCCCCTCACCGCAAAATCAATGCCCAGGCCAAACCGCTGGACCTAGAGACACCAAATTCAGGGAGAGTGCTCCTACCGTGGCATAGGTCCTTGCTAAGAAGGGATTTTTAGAAATTTGACCCCTAAGTGGGTAAAAAGGGGAAAAATGTGCTCCCTCCATTGATTCCTTTGTGGCTGCCAGGCAGCTGACTCTCTGCACCTCCCACAATCTGATTGGTCAGCTGCAGAGCTCAGTGTTCTGAGGTAAAAAAAAGCCAACAGTTACAGGGGACTGCAGCCAGCTAATGACAATTGAGGAAATCAGGAGTGGCTAAGAACCACCTGTGAGGTGAAGCAAAGCTGCTGGCCTAGCCTCTCTGATGGCCTACAACACACTCCCCCCACCTCCTACGCCTAACAGTGCTTGTCTGTCAGGTGAAGCCCCACCTCCATATTGGCTTGTAATACTCCTCCCCCTCCCCCTCCTACACTGGAGAGGCAGCTGCCTGTCAGGTGTAGGAGAGGAGGTGGGGTGGCTTCCAACACACTCCCCACACCTCCTACACCTAACAGGCAGTTGTCTGTCAGATGCAGCCCACCTACACTGAGGCTTCTAATACTCCCACCTCCCCCTCCTACACTGGACAGGCAGCTGCCTGTCAGGTGTAGGAGAGGAGGTGGAATGACTTCCAACACACTCCCCCTACCTCCTACACCTAACAGGCGGTTGTCTGACAGGTGCAGCAGTGGTTGCAGGGTGCTTAAAGCCACCAGGGAGAAGAAGAAGAGAAGAGATTGGATTTATACCCCGCCCTTCACTACCCAAAGGTGTCTCAGAGCAGCTTACAAACTCCTTTCTCTTCCCCTCCCCACAACAGACACTCTGTGAGGTAGGTGGGGCTGAGAGAGCTCTTGACAGAAACTGCTCTTTTTCAAGAACAGCTCTTTTTTTTGGGGGGGGGATCCCCCTAAGGGGAATTTTTTATTGATTTTTTACAAACTACAAACTACAACTGAAAATATGGAAAGGGGAACTACATCAAAGGAGAAAGAAAAAAGACCCACTAATAACTAAAAACCCAAGAGTAGGAGATCAATACATCAGTGTTACTTTTAAAAAGCTAATAAAACAATGAACATAGTCGGTTATGCTAGGTTAATTATCTTTTAACTATGTATTTAACTTCTTTAAAAAAAACCCCGAGCATCCCGAAATCATTTCAGAGTTTTCAGGCACAAATCAGAGTCCTTCAGCCACTATTTATTCTTCGTTTTTCTAATCCTCAATTTATATGAATTTTGGGGGGCAGCCGCCCCCTTTTCAGAGGGTGAGTCCTCATCCGAAGACACCAAGCCTAACTTGCCATCAGATTTGCTTTCTTCTTCTTCCTTCTCATCCTCCGCTGGTTCCCCAAGCTGTGTTCGCAGAAAATCATGTGCCTTAAGAACAGAGTCAATCTTTTCTTTTTTATCGTGAAGTTTGGAAATGATGCCTTCTGGGATTAACCATCTGTAACTGATGCCATTTGTTTGTAAAAATAGGAATAGTTCTTTATACTTCTTTCTCTTCTGTCTTATATCAAATGGGATGTCTTTTAAAATCCTGATGTTGTTGTCCCCAATTTTCAAGGGAGTTCCTGTAGTTGCTTTCAAAATAGAGCTCTTCGAGAATCTGACTACTATTTCCCCAAGCAGATTATTTTTCTTGATGTATGAGGAATAGGTTCTATAGACAACATCCATCTCGCTGTAGAGGTATTCCGCTGTCAAATCTGTCATTGGGGCTATTGCTTCACTCAGCCGTTGCTTCAGATTCTCTCCTTTAATTTCCGGGACCCCTTGAAACCGTAGGACCAAATTGGCTTTCTCCATTTGCAACTGCAAAAGTTGTGACTCTTCCGTTGCTTGCTTCATTTCCAGCTTTTGCACCTTTTTCTTAACATTTTTAGTATTGGCGTCCATTTCCTTCAT
>NW_015169292.1:54545-58257 GCF_001447785.1 Gekko japonicus
ATGGACAGTTCTATGTGGCCTGCTCCAGAGTGAGCTCACCAAGCAGCCTGGTGAGCCTAGCACTTGAGGGCAGAACCACCAATGTGGTCCAGAGAGAAGTCCTTCAGTAGAGAAAAAAAAGTATGTATGTCTCACTTCATTTCTTACACTACAATCTTCTCCGTTAGAATTCCTACAACAAATGTTACATTTCAAACTTCATATCATCAGTATTATAACTAGATTTATGGAACTTAAATACCGTAGTGAAGCATGGGTATCAGGCTAGTAGGGAATAATGAAGCCATATATTAGAATTCCTACAACAAATGTTACATTTCAAACTTCATATCATCAGTATTATAACTAGATATATGGAACTTAAGTACCATAGTGAAGCATGGGTATCAGGCTAGTAGGGAATAATGAAGCCATATAATATCAGAATCTGGGTGGGTGTGGATCCAAATACCAAACCGGAATTTAGAAACAATATAACCCAAATAACTGGAAACATTTTGGCTCCCCGATACCAAGGTGTCTAGTTATATTTCAAAAAGCTAGTATGTAAATATTGCAAAATTGTCATGTGTATATGATAAGTTCCATATATATGAAAAGGCTGAAATAATTTAAACTTAGATAAGAGATCTTTCCCATATACAGTGGTAAAGCTTTTCCTTGTTATACTGGTAGCCAGTAGGACTGAATGGCTAACAATAACAGGTAAATCGCCCTCAAATTACATCAATGATTAGAAATCACCTAGCAGATCCTAAGTATTCTACACCAGTGATCCAAATGTTATCCTAGCAACCAAATCATTGTTAAAGAAGTCACATGTACTTCAGCTTGAGGAAGGTGAAAAGACTGACCTGTGTGATTGACTTGGAAATAGATTGTGAAGAATGAATATGCATACATGAGAAGAATCAATACAGTTAGTGTTTGGCAAACATTTGCACGAGCATGACAGATAAGTGATGAACTTGAGAACTAAGACTCCTTTGTGTCATTCTAGGCCATAACTCTATAATGGTTTAAGGGTCAGAAGTGAAAACAACAAGGCTCCAAAAGAAACAGCAGACATAGGCAAGATGACTAAGGCAATAAGGAATGAATGAACCATGGAGCATAAAAGAAAAAGAAAGCTTGAATGGTGAAATTGTCCCCCAACAAAAGGACCCTTCTTCCAGAAGATGTATTTTCCACAGTGGAAGGCTTCTTTCACTAGAGGAACTCTCTGCACTAGGGTAGCATAACCTTTGGATCCATATTTTCCATATGCATAACAAGGAATGCCATAATGAATCAAAGCCATGAGTTTTGACAGTTGTACATTGCTACACTGGAAATAATATTCACTGGTATTATTTATGAAAAAATATGAGCTTTTGAACCATCACTGTGATACTACTGGTGCATACTATGTTCTACAAGATCTAGAATAACGCAGGGTGAAACATTTTTGGCAAAAACAAAAGGGAATTTTGATCTGACAGAACAACAACAAAAGTCTAAAGTGCCAGTGATCTGAGGTAACTATCACCACAACTGAAAACTGAGAAACTACTCTATTACTTACTTTTATGGGGAGGAAATAGATTCTGCCAGCACCACCAGTCTGGGGAGCCAAAGGCTTCAGCTAGTTTGAACTTGCCCAAAAGATATGCTCTGTCCCTTTGACTTGTACAGTGACAACATAATATTACCTATCAAGAACATTCTGGTGTTAACCTGGCAAGAGTGAGGTGTTTCCATTAGATAATCACAAGCTGTCTCAGGCATCTTGTGCAATAAAGCTTTCAGCTCAGGGCCAATGCAGGCATGACAGCATCCTCATTACTGTCACAGAGACACCACCACAATTTTAAAGTCCACAGCATAAGCAGGCTGAGGTGCTCTTGTTTACAGCCACCCCATGACTTATCAAGTGGAGAAACGGCTGCCCATCCCTGAGCTGTCCTGTCACTTGAAAAGGCATGGGGGGGGAGTGCTGTGCTGTGGGCCTAGTTAGGAACAAGCCATCACAATATTTAAATCACCTTAAAATGGCAACAGTGTCCACGTGGCCCCCAAAAGGATGCAGTCAAATCTAGTTTGGCCCTCAAATGGAATATTCATGGAGCAGTGCAAACCCTGGAAAATTAAATGCACAAAAATAGAAAACAACGGTGAGATTTCAGTTTGCACAACTTGTGTTTCTGGAAAGTAGAGCAAGCCGAACAACATATTTCCTTGTCAATATATTTTGATGTGTGAGTAGCTTTAATGTAAACTATTGTAATTTGAGGATGGGAATTCAAATAGATGGAAGTAATAGAAACAAAAAACACTGCAAGATCAGCATCACATTTAGCACTAATTGTCAGGCCCTCAGTCAACTAACTCTCAACACCGGTTTCTTTGAAGGAAACTTTATTGAAGAGTTTTGAGATGCTTTGAAGGTGAAAGTCTTCATTAGGACTAAGGGACAAAGCAACAGGGCCCAAGGTATAGTCAAAAGCCATATTCCAGTCTTACTTCACACACAAAAGTAAAACTAGCACCCCTGACAGATATACGGGTACAACCTAGCTATTCAAAGTCTTATCTTCTTCCAGGACGAGAGCCTGTGAAAACTCACGCCTTGAGGTGCATGTTTTGAGAAGAGTTACAAAGCGGCATATCTCGGACTCCTATGTTCAATCAGACTCACACACATTCACACTCCCCTCCCCCCAGGAATGTCATGTCAGCGAGGGCAAAAGATAAGGGGTGTGGGAAAGGGAACCAGATGGACAAAGAGCAACAGGGCACAAGCAGGTAGTAAACAATGCGGTAAATATTCCAGATACAGCAGAGTCTGACACTAATTAATTATGTTCCTGTAGCAAAATATGGGTAACACTTAGGTTGGGTTACATCTGTGTGCCTATTAAAAAGGTATCAACTAAGTGAAATGGTGTTACCAGATACTGGCTGTGGTCAGACGTGCAGTTCGATCCGCTGTTGCCCCACCTCTAATTGATATTTTGTAATGGAGAATCATGATCAGACTCACCACTTTTAGCACTCTTCAAAGCGCTTTTACCCCAACCTTGAGTAATCAGACCAGCAGCCAAGGAGTGAGACTGTCGGCCATTTTGTTGGTTTGTTTGTACTTTGAGCATGCCCACAAGCACTGATGAGCCTGCTGGGATATGTAGTTCATTGGGCCATCAGCCATTTTTTTTTAAGTTTCTCCTCTGAGCATGGGCACAAGTTTTGATGAGCCTGCTGGGATGTGTAGTTCACTGTCGTCCCACCTCTCTAAACTTTTCAATTAACACCTTTCCCAAAGCACAGAAAAAAGCTGAAGTACAGAGGTGTCTTCCTTTGAAATGTTTTTTTATAAAGAAAACAATGTTTTGAGCAGCCCCTGTGGGAGCGGGAGAAAGAGAGAGGTGTGAATATGCAGTTATGTGCACATCTATATATCTAATACCGAAGTAGCCCCCTCTGTGCGGATATCTAAATCAGCACAGAGGGGGCACTTGGGGGGAGGGAGAGTTTTGTGCACATGTGGGGCGGTCCCCAGGTGTGCACAAAAATCTTAAAAAGATAAAAAAAATCGGGGGGATACTTAAATTCCCCCAAAAGTGACAGAGCGTCCCCTGCGCATGCGCAGGGAACGCTCTGTAGCCGGCCTCGCTGCCGCGGAGCTGGGCGGGGGGGAGGATCGGCCTCGCCACCGCCGCCTCGGAGCCGGGCG
>NW_015169292.1:59744-67729 GCF_001447785.1 Gekko japonicus
GGGGATGGAGGAGACGGAGCTCTTCTCCCCCCCCGCGAGTATCGCGGGTCTCCTTGTTGCTAACTAGTTTTTAAAAATGGTGGCTGGAAAACAAGAGACCAGTCAGACCTGCTTGATGGCTCGGGTGCACAACAGAGTGGTCAGACAACAGGAAACCCATTTTGGAACCAGTTCAGACCAACAGGACCAGACTTTCGAAGGTATCAAAGAAACACATAGTAGGGGGGGGGAACGGAACTCAGATGACTGGAGCACAACAGACAGATATTGCTGTCCAATCGTGTGTTTTAAATCCATAAGGAAACAGCAGTGGCAATGGATCAAACTGCACATTTGATCACAGCCACTGATTTGAGGAGGGGAGGAATTTGGGAAGACCCTGACAGCTAGCAGCAGCAGGGAATAACATCTGAGTTTGTTCTCCTTGGCTCTCAGGTATTTTGGGCCTGGGTGTGCCCAGAGATATGAGCCAAAGAGCCTGAGTGGACAGACTAGTTTGCAGAAACAGGGAAGACCTGCTTAGCACTCAGAAGCTGTCCCTTTTCCCCTACTTGTTTCTGCTGTATTCTTTCTGTATTGTAAGTCATTTTGGGACCCCAAAACCAGAAAATAAAACTTTAAAAAGAGAGAAGAGAATACAGAAGATGGACCTGATCTCCCCATATGTAGTTCTGTAAAAGGTTTGGAAGTGTCATTTTTTTAGGATTCCAAAATCTAACACCATACAATCTAGCTGATTCACTCACACAGTCAACAGATATGGAACTACCACATAACTTTGAAGATTTATAGAATATACGAAGAATTACTAGTCTCTTTATCCACACCAAGATAACAGGTTCACTGAGTCTCAATTGCAAGACTAGTGATTTAAGGGGCTGCTTGCAACATTTCCAGGCAACTGAATCTGATAAGTGGATTATTTCTGTATTTTTAACCACTATTTCAGTCTTTCTTTTTCCTCTCTCTTCCTTCACAATGGAAGCAGATAAGTGTAATTTTTACATTACAAATGTGGTATAGTTGCCATTCTCCTACATGACTCTTGACCACACTATTCTGGTAATATAAGAATAAAGGATATCACAATGTGAGTGTGTGTGATAATGTGGTTATTTTCTATACCCAAGTTAGGCACCCAGCTACATGTATGGATTATCACAATACAAGATTCAGCTCCAAATCCTTCCAATTACAGTCCTTTCATGACCCTCTTTGCTCCACTAGATTCTCAACGACAGCCAGCTGGCACACTATTGCAATGTATTTTTCAATGTTATTCTGATATAGTGTGCTTGCTACTTCAGTTTTACATTGCCAAATTCGGTGTGCTTGCTACTTCAGTTTTACATTGCTAAAAGGACCACTAGTCAAGCCAAATTTGCTTGATGTGGCAATCAAAGGGCAACTCAACTTCATATTAACATCTGACCTAAGCTGACCTAAGCTGACCTAAACTGCACATTGTCAAGAAAAGGTAATTTATACACAGCAATGTGTGACATGGAATACAGCCGCAAATGAGGTCAATCATGTGACCAATATTTATTTATTATCTGTATAATCAGGCTCATCCTAAAAGTAAATGGCAATATAGCAATATAATTGTTAAAGACGCAAACTTTACCAAAGGTTCTTAAACAACTTAGTACCAGAAAGAATCACAGAGGAATACAGCAGCTTACCTTTGAGAACTGCATATTGTCAAAAGACCCTTTTGAAGTTTGCTGGCTTTAATCTATATATCTAATAGCCAAGTTGCCCCCTCCGTGTGGATATCTAAATCCGCACATCGGGGGCACTTGGGGGGCAGGGAGATTTTCCTGCACACGTGGGGCAGTCCCCAGGTGTGCAGAAAAATCTAAAAAGTTTTAAAAACTGTACGGGGGATATTTAAATCCAAAAAAAAGTAAGAGCGTTACCTGCACGTGCACAGAGAATGCTCTGGGAACTTTGTGGTGGGCCGGTGGCTGGGAGGTGCTCAGGCGTTGCCGCCGGTGCCAGGAGGGGGAATCGGGGGATTTTCGGGCCCAGTGGCTGGGAGGCGCTCAGGCCTCGCCGTTGGTGCCCACAGGGAGGAGGGGGAATTGGCGGGCTCGGCAGCTGGGAATCAGGGGGCCGGGGGGGGGGAATCAGTGGGGCGGGGGGGGGGGGTTCTATACCCAAGTTAGGCACCCAGCTACATGTATGGATTATCACAATACAAGATTCAGCTCCAAATCCTTCCAATTACAGTCCTTTCATGACCCTCTTTGCTCCACTAGATTCTCAACGACAGCCAGCTGGCACACTATTGCAATGTATTTTTCAATGTTATTCTGATATAGTGTGCTTGCTACTTCAGTTTTACATTGCTAAAAGGACCACTAGTCAAGCCAAATTTGCTTGATGTGGCAATCAAAGGGCAACTCAACTTCATATTAACATCTGATCTAAGCTGACCTAAACTGCACATTGTCAAGAAAAGGTAATTTATACACAGCAATTTGTGACATGGAATACAGTCTCAAATGAGGTCAATCATGTGACCAGTATTTATTTATTAGCACGTGATCTGTCTAATCAGGCTCATCCTAAAAGTAAATGGCAATATAGCAAAACTAAAACATGCCTTTAACATTTTAGATGGTCGCTAATTGTTAAAGACGCAAACTTTACCAAAGGTTCTTAAACAACTTAGTACCAGAAAGAATCACAGAGGAATACAGCAGCTTACCTTTGAGAACTGCATATTGTCAAAAGACCCTTTTGAAGTTTGCTGGCTTTAATATTTATTTAATGTCAAAAACAAAAAAGGGACAATTTCCCCAACAACATAGCTCATAAATTATACATCCCTTAAGAACTACTCTTCTTCAAAACAAATCACAATTGAAAGATTGAAAATGTAGAGGACCATAATTTTGGAAGCATTCATAATATCAATCATTCCCCTCATTCCATTTCTAAAAGTAATGCATCTATCTTAAATTTCTTTGTTATGCCTTTTCAGACAGTGTCTTTTTAAATCCTCTTTGTTTGGCATTCTACAAAAAAAAATTGTTCTCTCAGAGAGCCCATTTTCTTGTGGCTAGAGATGCCAGCTTCCAGGTGGGAAATCTGCTACTACAACTGATCATCTGGTGACAGCGATCTGTTCCCCTGGAGAAAATGGCTGCTTTGGAGAGTAGACTGTATAGCATTATGCCCTGCTGAGGTCCCTCCCCTCCTTAAACCCTGCCCACTCCAGGCTCAGCTCCCAAATCCCCTGGAATTTCCCAACCTGGAGCTGGCAAGTCTATATGTCACCCAACAGCTAAATTTCTTTTACACAAACGTTCTTAGACTCATGCTTGATCACAGTCAGAGAGACGAAATAGCTGTTGTATGTGCATGCCACATTATACTACATTATACCTGATTGTAGCAATTCCCTATATTGTGGTAGCTTTACAAAGGGCTACAGAAATGCAAGGTAATTATAATCTGGTACCTGCCTTTCATATTCACACCTTACTTGATCCATGCACAAGTCTCACACTCCAGGGAAAAGAACTTCCAGCAGCATTACCACAGGTATGAAACAGTTCCAAGTCTTCAGAGGTGCTCAGGTTTTTAACACACAGTGTTGCCCCCATTCCCTTCTCTGCATGTATGGACTGCCATCTAGAATTTTTGCTTTAGTTTAAAATATACTATGTTAATATCAAATCTTACTATCTTAAAGTTCTGATTTTAAACAGATAGAAGTCATTAATATTTCAATATATTTAAGTCAACTCATTTTATATGGCTCACATAGTTATACGGCTCACATAGTTAAATTTAACAGTAATTGCACCAGTCTTAAATGTACCTGAGAATAGGCCCCACATCTGATGGCCAGTGTATGTTCTCAAATCATTGCTTAGGGTTCCTGGCAGTGTAATGGAAATACCTACATTATAAGCACTCTTCCTGTCCAAATACATTCTCACAGATGACATAAATATGTAATCTATTCTCCACTTTCTCCTATCATAACATTCCATTGGGTGATTCTGATTAGCTCTTCCCCTGCTGCTGCAGTAAAATTCAGCAGAATATCTGATAGATGTAGACAGAGTATGAATCAACACACTTTATGCAGCCATCCATAAACCCAATTCATTTACGCTGCAATCTGATACTGGAGGAGGATGGGGGAGTCCGCATGCCTGCCCAAAAGCATTTATTTCCATCAACTGGAATGCTAAACATAAACACTGAAAATGAAAATCAACTCAGATTTCACTTTTGATTAGGATTAAGGTGTATGTTTTTATTCGTTGCTTGTTTCCCAGTAATATGAACAATGAACTGAAATAATATAACACAATCAGGATTTCTTTCCTTTTGTACACTTTTTAAATAATCAGCAAAGCACGAATGACTTTTAACAGTTGATGATTTGTAAAAAGATAGAGAAAGAATACAGATTGGAAATACATGTCAAAGTAATTTTGGGTTAAAATAAGTCATTTTGAGCATACAAGTATTAGTAGATTAAATATATAAAGGAGATAAAAATTCTTCAAACGGTCAGTTCAATAAGGGCGATGGCCAGAACTAATAAAAAGGATTAAACCCAAGAGAAACACAGTTATTCAAGTCCAATGTCATTTTCTTTACAGTGATGATAAGGAACTGGATACAAATATAGAATCAGCCAAGACACAAGACTTATAGGACACTGATGAATGGAGTCTTGTGCCAGTGCTATAATACCACTGTCATGAGATTGTATGTTTGAGGGATTTGACAACCATTCTGAGTTCTCAGTAAAAACTCTTCTAGGATTTACCACAGAGTTGCTTTGCTGCAGTTCCCTAAGAATTATTTACTACTCAAGGGTAGTGGTGGGAAGGCACTCAGGAAAGGCCACAGTTGACTCACCAGCCAAAGCTTGTGAAAGGCACCCCCAGTCACCACTGCCACCTGTTTATCCAACAGCAGGCCTGGGTACAGCAGAACCTCAGAGTGCAAACCTCCTCTTTTAGGGAGAGTGCAACCCCGTCCAGAACAGGAGACACTCAAATCTTGGGTTAGTCCTTCTAGTCACCAGTAGCACCAACAAATCAAGTCTAGAAAGAGTTGAGATATAGTATCAATTGCAGATATGAAACAGCCTAATAGGGAATCTAGCACTGAATGTATACCTCTTAGCTTTACTGGGGAATTGTGTTGCCCTAAATAGATAGGAAACATGTACACTGGGGGGGGGGTTTAAGTCTTTGACAATTGGTACATTTGCTGTCTGCTGGAAAGAGAGTAATCCAGTAAGCTTTCATGGCACCTTGGCACCAACTTCACTGCAGGGAAAGCTCCCTGAAAAGTATCTCTCACTTTCACTACTACAAACTGATGTGATCAAGAAACATCATATCTCACAACACAACCCCACCCACGCTAAAACAAATACAATAATCAGCCTCAGGAACAATCCAGACATCATTATTAACGTAGTTGACAAAGGAGGAACAGTTGTCATCATGAACAAATCAGATTGCTTTCAGAAAGCTGAAAGATAACTCTCACTGGTGGACCTCCTGATGGCACTGGTATTTCTGGCCACTGTGTGATACAGAGTGTTGGACTGGATGGGCCTTTGGCCTGATCCAATATTGGCATCTCTTATGTTCTTATGTTCTTAATACCACTTTCTACAAATGACTATCCTCAGACCCCACTCAGGAAAACCAAAAAAGAATTAAACAGGATTTTAAAGGAATTACCCACAAACATACAGGAACAGATCTATATGGACACACCACAAGAACCTTGACCAGGTATCTTTTATTCCCCCCCCCAAAAAAAAATACACAAGCCCAACAACCCAGGAAATCCTGTTGTCTCAGGCATAGGCACCATCGCTGGAGCAGTGTCTGGATACATGGATGCTATTCTCAGACCTCATTCCATAAAAGCCTTCAGTTATGTGTGAGCCACCACAGACTTTCTGAAAAAGGTACAATCTGTTGACAAGCTTTTAAGAAACACTATTGTAGCCACTGTGGATGTTGGGTCTCTATATACCAATATCCCCTACAAAGACGGACTACAAGCTACTAGGTACGCCATCTCTGATAATACCACCTCCCCCCGAAATGACCTCTGCTTGTACCTAAGAGTTACTGATGGCATTTTGATCATTTAGACACATAGAAAAGAAGCTCTGAAGAAATTTCACAAAGCCTTCAGCAATTTCCCCCACCATCAATCTAACCATGAACCAATCCACACAAGAAATATACTTTCTAGATGCTGCTGTACAAATACAAAATGGAAGCATAAAAACCACTTTATACCAGAAACCTACTGATCATCAAACATATCTACATGCCACTAGTCACCACTCACCACCCTAAAAACACCAAACTATATGCTACAGCTGCATTTGTTCCAATCCCTCAGACAGAGATCAACGACAGACATTATTAGAATTACAATACCCACCTGATGTAGTAAGAAAACAGATCAACAAAGACAGAATGATACCAAGGGATAACCCACTACAAGATACACCCAAACAAAACAACAACAGAAACACCACTGGAGGTCACATGAAGCTCTCAGCTCAATGCAGTTTGATGTATCATTAATGACCTACAACCTGTACTGGACAATGATACCCCCCTCTGACAGGCGTTGGAAAGCAAACCTTTTCTTTCATTCTTTAAAAAACCCAACACTCAATAAATAGAGGGAGAACATTTTAATCTTCCAGCATATTCCACTGCTGACCTAAGAGTGGTAGTCTTCAAACAAAGAAATTTCAATGAGAAATTACAATACAAGATTGCTGAACTTGAGTTCATTCACAAGTTCGGAACAATGGAACACCCCCCCCCCCCCGGGGCTGAACAGGGACATAGGATTCTTATCTCACTACAGATGCCAAATTTCTAACCCAAAGCATTTCCCCTCTGTTCTAATCAAGCTGATAGCAATATGCACTGTACTTTTACATCCTTTACAAGCATTCTTTAAAACACCCCTCCCATTTTCTGACTGGGATGTAAAGACTCAGAGAGCTCCATTCCTACTTGTGTCTGACGAGGGGTGCGTTGACTCTCAAAAGTTTATACCCTTGTTGGTCTCTAAGGTGCTACTGGACTCAAATCTGTTTCACTACCAGTAGTAGACTGACCTCAGTACCATGGTGGACACAGAAACTTCCATCAGATCTTGTATTCTTCTTCCACCCTCATCATGTGCTTAACAAGGACAACTGTATCACATTCACTCATATCTGATATTTGGTAGTTGTGTCACCACTTCTCCACTCACACAGAGTGCCTACCACCCTCTACAAACTCTCTTACTCTGGTTATGGGGTTACAACTAGGTCAGGATGTCACACTAACCATCCTTCTTGTAAGAGCTATGACCATTTCACACCTCTCTTTAACTACCAGAGACATTTACAGACAGGGTAGCCCACCCTCCTTTAATAAGAATCCCTCACTTACATAGTTATTGGAGTTGGGGTTCAAACACTGTTCCATTCACATGCTGCCACTACATACATACATATCTCTCCTTATATATAATTGAGTAGTGGGGTGGCACTTTCTGAACATTCCACATGCTTCTAAATTAGTTGGCTCCATGATGTGTCACTCAGAAGCTGTCCCTATCCACTGGCTGCATTGCCTGAGTCGCACCCACAGAACGCTCCATCCCCCATTGGACCGTCAGCCGCCACTCAAGAGTACTCGCATGCCATTGGCCGGGTGCTGGGTCTGCTTCTCTTTCCTGCTCACTCCTACTTCAGCCACTGTTCCCTGTTATAATACGCTCTCTCTCCTGACGAAGACACTTCACCTGCTTGGCTCCTCTGTGGAACTAACTTTTCCCTCAGTGACTGTTGGTAGGCAACCAAGCTTGGTTCTGCCAGTAAAAAGACAAAGGAACAAAACCCTTTCCACACCTTTGTGAGGAACTCATTGGGGCCAGTCCTAACTAGGGTTGCCGGTTCCAGGTAG
>NW_015169292.1:68716-73912 GCF_001447785.1 Gekko japonicus
GGAGTGATGGGGCCGGATGCCATGATCTTAGTTTTTTTGATGTTGAGCTTCAATCCCACTACATACATACATATCTCTCCTTGTATATAACTGAGTAGTGGGGTGGCACTTTCTGAACATTCCACATGCTTCTAAATTAGTTGGCTCCATGATGTGTCACTCAGAAGCTGTCCCTATCCACTGGCTGCATTGCCTGAGTCGCACCCACAGAACGCTCCATCACCCATTGGACCGTCAGCCGCCACTCAAGAGTACTCGCGTGCCATTGGCCGGGTGCTGGGTCTGCTTCTCTTTCCTGCTCACTCCCACTTCAGCCACTCCCACTTCAGCTCTCTCTCCTGACGAAGACACTTCACCTGCTTGGCTCCTCTGTGAGACTAACTTTTCCCTCAATGACTGTTGGTAGGCAACCAAGCTTGGTTCTGTCAGTAAAAAGACAAAGGAACAAAACCCTTTCCACACCTTTGTGAGGAACTCATTGGGGCCAGTCCTAACTAGGGTTGCCAGCTCCAGGTAGGGAGATTCCTGGAGATTTTCTGGTAGAGTCTATGGAAGCCAGGGTTTGGGGAGCGGAGGGACCTCAGCTGAACAGAATGCTATAGAACACACCTTTCAAAGCAGTTATTTTCTTGGTGGGGGGAGTGATGTGTTGTCTAGAGTTCAGTTGTGATACCTAGCGATCTTCAGACTCCACCTGGAGATTGGCTACCCTAGGCATAGCAGTCAGTGCTTCAGAGCAGGGTCTGTTAGACCCAGTTTTTGCTGAGGAAGCTAACTGGGTGATTTTCGACCAGTCACAGACTTTCAGCCTAACCTACATCACAGGGTTGTTCTACAAGTCAAAACGGGGAGAGGAAAATGATGTAAAATGCTTTGGTCCCCATTGCAAAAGACTACTTTTCCTTCTGGAGAACAATTGTTACCAATCTCCAGGTGAGGGCAGGAGATCACTCAGAATTACAACTGTTCTCCAGATGGCAGAAATCAGTTCTCCTGGAGAAAATGGTGGGCTCTGTGTCCTTATACCCTGCTGAGATGCCCCCCCCCATGACCGGCCAATGTGATGTGGCAGTCAGGGCTTCAGAGCACAGTAGAGGCTGCAGGTGGGGGGGGAGATGGAAAGCTGAAGAGTGAGGGGGAAATAAAGGTAGGTTGATGATTGGTTGGGATGGAGATAGGGTTGCCAACTCCAGATGGGAAATTCCTGGAGATTTGAGGGATGGATGCTGGAAAGAATGAGGTTTGAGGAGGGGTGGGACCTCAGACAGGTACAATGCCATAGACTCCATCCTCCTAACCAGTCATTCCCTCCTGGGGAACCACTGTTGCCAATCTCCAGGTGAGGGCTGGAGATCACTCAGAATTACAACTGCTCTCTGTGGGGGGGGGGAGATAACAACAGGTTGATGCTTGGCTGGGAAGGAGATAGGGTTGCCAACTACAGGTTGGGAAATTCATGGAGATTTGAGGGGTGGAGCCTGAAGAAGGTGAGGTTTGAGGAGGGGTGGGACCTCAGACAGCCCCTCCAAACCAGCCATTTCCTCCTGGGGAAACATTGTTGCCAATCTCCAGGTGGGGGATGGAGATCACTCAGAATTACAACTGCTGTTCAGGTGGCAGAGATCAGTTCCTCCAGAGAAAATGGCAGACTCTGTATCATTATACCCTTTTGAGGTCGCCACAGCAAATTGACGCTGAGTGCCCAAGGCCAAGGCACTCTCCCAGAGCCTCTTTCTAGAGCTCATTGTATTTATTTCCAACAACGGGCCTTATTCCTAGTATGCAATAGATAGATAGATAGATAGATAGACAGACAGACAGACAGACAGACAGACAGACAGACAGACGGATGGACAGACAGACAGACAGACGGATGGACAGACAGACACATACATACACGCACACACAAGATATTAAATTGTGTGTTTTTCTTTCCTTAGACACCCAGACTACAGTGTTAAAACAAAACAAGAAGTTAACTTTAATTTATGGTATGAACATAACACCAAGGAAAGTAAGGTATATAACAACATTTCACTTCCATTGAGCTTTTGAACTGAGATCTTTTTCCTGCAAATGGGATCCTTTGGTTACTCTAAGCAGCTCTTCTGCATAGTACCACTTTGTCCAGCATCCTCCTTTTGTCTCCTTCAACTCGTAAACTACCTACTCTTCTGCTACTAACTCATAACTGCTGCTCCTAACTGCTGTTTTCCAATTGTCTCTCCAGAACATTTCAACAGCACTCATTGGTTGCTCTTAGATAGAAGTAGAACCTACCCTGTCTGTCACAGTAGTTTATAAGGAATCCCTGGATTACTAGTTTCCATAATTGTTGAAGGGGAAAAGTGAAAGTGAAAGTGAAACAGTAGTGCTTGGATTCCAGAAACGGAATGAAAAAATCTGCACTTTGCATATATTCCGGCATTCCATTGGCTGTTCTTTATGTGCTTTTCTTCATGCATCACCGTTACAATTTTCTTTTCAATTCTTGTTGGGAAAACATCACAACAGATATAACGATTAAATACATCAGGAAATCTAAATGCATGCAAATATCTGTAAAGTGCTAAATGCATGCAAATATCTGTAAAGTGTAAAACGTTTGGGGCCCAATCATCACCTGCTAGCATAGCTATGCATATGGGAGGTGACTGGGATAGAGTTCAGAAGAGATCAACTGACCCTCCTCCTTATCCTAAACTGTGTGCATATATGTCAGCCACTGCTCATTTGCACGTGTGTGTGTTAAGTGCCATGAAGTGTATTCTGACCCATGTCGACACATTGACTGATTTGTAACCTGTAACCTTCCATTCATCTAATTTATTCTCAGGACCTCAACCGGCAGGATACTCACAAACTGTAATCCCTCTTCAAGTTGTGAATATGAGCATGATGATTGTAGGAAAGTATGCTCGCTGTTTTTAGTTCAGACTAAAGCATCTAATGATATTTGTTCAAATCTATTTGGTGCAAGGCGATGGTACACAGTTTTATTTTCCCTCAAGAGAACAAAAGAAACATTTTCCTATTAAATATGAACTATTTGTTACTTAAATGTATGCTGTATATTTCTACAGCTATACAAATCAAGCCAAATTTGACAATTATATCCATATAACTCAGAATCCACAAAATCACATGGAAGTTTTTAAAAAGGTATAATTTCAGCTACAGTAGCTTACTAGGCAAAAAGTGAATTGCACATTCCGCACATTGTTACTTGTGAATCATCTTGAAACAGTTGGATACTGAGGTAGAACTGTGCATGGGACTGCAGCTATTTTTTCTAGTCCTTTTCATGATGTAACTTTCTTTCCAACCTGTCCATTCTCCTTTTCGTTAAACATAATCAAGATCAGTACCATTTTCTACATTTGTTTTGTATCTTTTGGACAGACAGAGCATGGATGAACATACTGAACAAAAGGGCTAGAGTCCTGGTGAAAATAAGGGGGTCAATTTCTTTGCCCTCTGGCCTTCTGTACAAAATCCATACAACATTAATCATTTCTGAACTCAGTCCCAGTATGAAATAGAAGCATAGTATAATTTACTGTGCTGGCAGCATA
Source organism: Gekko japonicus (assembly GCF_001447785.1). Classification (NCBI taxonomy): domain Eukaryota; kingdom Metazoa; phylum Chordata; class Lepidosauria; order Squamata; family Gekkonidae; genus Gekko; species Gekko japonicus. Next base: position 72,292 of record NW_015169292.1, read on the forward strand.
TATTTCTTTCTCAAACATTTGTGCACCTTGTTTGTAGGAACCAATGTGTCCAACACCTAACGAGAATGCACTCTGGTTAAAATGAAGTTATTCACAGTAAAATGAAAAATCTCTATTGAACATTCATCAAAATAAATGCTGAATTAATAAATGTAATAAAATAAACAAATTATATAAGACATGGTATTTCATAAACAGCAGGTATAAGTCACATATATCCTGTATAATGCCGTTCATTTCAAATGCTGTAGCTGAACAGTCATAAAGACAGCAGACAGGTGAGTTTTTCTAATATCTGTGACCTCAAAACTGATCTCTAATGAGACCTTTAAAGCTTTCCACCCCCTAGGACCCACAAATCTGAAGGACCTTCTCCTCCCGTATGTTCCCATGCTCTACAGTCTTGAGGCTGCCACCTGCTGGCTGTTCCCCCACTTAGGATGGCCCACCTGGCATTGATCAGAGCCTGGGCATTTTCCATCACAGCTCCTACTCTGAAGGGGTACAGGGAGCACCCTCATTGGAGATGTTCAGGAGGCACTGTTATTTGTTTGCCAAGGTTTTTGATGGGGTATAAAGTACAGGTATCTTTTAAGGGGAAGGGAGATTTTAAGGGAAAGGCTTCTTTTAAGGGAAAGGGTATTTGGGAGATATATGTCATCTAGTTTTAATCTGTAATGTTTAAATCCTGTAAACTGCCTTGAGCCAAGAAAGAAGGGGGGGTTCACTAATATTTTAATTAATAAATATGAAGTTGGGGTCAGTATCACGTGCACTATGGGATGGAGATAAGCCCTGGTCTTACGCTACCGAATGAGGTGGGAGAGGGACAAGTCGAGATAATATAATGGATTGTGCATCAGTAAATACTACAGGTAGGGGATCACACTTTGAAATGGCACTGTATGTCTAGAAAATAACTGAATAAAAAAACTTAGCAGGCTGGGATAGATAGACTATTTTTCCCTCAAGACAAAGATTTCTAAATGTAAGGGCGCATTAAAAATTAGTGATGCTCAGAACTTCCTAGACTTATATACCAGATCACCTTAATGTTGCTGTTTGATGTCTGAATCAAACACCACACAGAGCAACTTCGTATCTGCAGGGGAGCTGCCTAGCTCAGTTACGCCTTGCAGGTAAGTATCAGTTACTTTAGTGTTGTAGCTGCTTTTGCACCTGTGCAGTCAGCAAACATAACATTCCCCATGTTTGAAGAAGATTGCACATATCCTGATAAGATACTCAAAGTGATATACTTCTCTAGCACAGATCTCTCACTGCAGTTTGCCTCCTTTTTGTATGTATTTATCCCTGACTGGGTCAGTCCTGCAGCTTTGCCTTTTGCCTGTCAAAGTGCTTGCTGTGTACCAGGAACACTGCATAGCAACAAATGAAGTAATGCATCCCTTTCAGTACTTTTAAAAGATTTTAAAGCAAGTTCTTTGCAAACATGGGGGAGGTGAGGAAATCCTTATATATAAAGCTGAGTTGGGGTGGCCCCTGGCCTATGGGGTGGCAAGATAAAATGCACTCCCCCAAACATTGGCCTGCCAGGTGCCGCTCAAGGCTCCTGCCGTGCCATTGGCTGGGGGGCCCAGCCTCCCCACCTTGGCCCATG
>NW_015169292.1:77284-77500 GCF_001447785.1 Gekko japonicus
GGACCAACAAAATCTTACAGACCCAGTGGCGCCAGCTTGAAATAATGTACATAATGAAATAGAGCAACCTGTTTTGTGTTTTCTCTTTTTAAATCAATGTGATTTTAAATTGTTTTTATTTAGTCTGTAAATTCTATTTATGTGTTTTCGAATCCTACTGTGATCCTCCCTGAGCCCACTTGTGGGGAGGGTGGAATATAAATTGAATTAAACAAA
>NW_015169292.1:77546-82191 GCF_001447785.1 Gekko japonicus
AAAACTGCAAAAAATACATTATGGTGAAAATCATAAAGACTTATTTCCATTTGAATAATATAGGAATTTCAGTAACAGCACTGTTCTATATTTCATATTGTTCCATATTCCATATTGAACCCATGCAATTAAATCATCATTGGAGAATGGATTTTTGATACTTGTTCTTTCATAATCCTTTGAATTAAATTTTGTTTGATCATGTATAATTTGATTTCCTTTTTTTCCAGTTTGAGAGCCAGTGTGTTATACAGGTTCAGTTGTTGGTCAAGATCTATTTAGAGACTCAAGTTCAAAGCCCCACTCTCTATGAAACCTGCTGGGTGACCATGGGCCAGTCCATTCACTCTCATTCTAACATACCTCACAGCATTGTTGAAAGGATAAAATGGAGAGAAGAATGATATACACCATTCTGACATCCTTGGAGAAAGGGACAGATAAAAAGTACTAAATGTATACATGGTTCATCATTGGTGATGCTTCTGTATGGCTCTTTCAGATCTGTCTGTCTGTCTGTCTGTCTGTCTGTCTATCTATCTATCATCTCAAAACCCCATAACCTTTATTGTCTATTCATTTGATTTTACCTACAAAAAGAAAAGGACAACAGAAACACTGTGAAACTGGAAAAGACCATGTACACTATTGAATTTCTTGTCCCACTTTTACCTCATTCTGAGTATACATCTTTTATTCAATTTTCCATCAGTTTTGTGAAAAAATGTTTGTTTAGTGTCAAGTATTGCTTGGGAATTCTTGCGATGTTTTTGATGATAATGTATTGCTGTTTTATGTATTAACTTTAGTTGCTTTGTTTTTCTCTATAATTTGTTTGCTGTATTGTAGAAAGCTTTATTGAAATAATAAAATATTAATTTAAAATGGTGAAAAATGTCTTTAATTTTTCTCACTCACATTTGGCTAACACTTTTGTGTCTGAGATGTAGAATTGTTTGTTGAAGCAAAATTTTTAGATATTATTAATAATTGGATATAGAACTGATAAATGAACATACACCAGATATAAAATTATGCCAACTTTAGTTTATTTGTACCTGTTGGTCCTTCTCTGATGGACATCTCTTCAGGACTGCCTCTCTCCATATGTCCCGGGAAGAGCATTACGATCTGGAAATAAGAACTTCCTGGTGGTCCCTGGCCCAAGAGAGATCCAGCTGCCCTCGATCAGGGCCAGGGACTTTTCAGTCATGGTCCCTACCTGGTGGAACTGTCTGCCTGAGGACAACCATGCCCAATGGGATTTGTTACCATTCTGTAGGGCTTGCAAGGCAGAGATGTTCTGCCATTTGGTTGAGGACAGCGATGGCCTGGCACTCTCACCCCCTCCCTCTGTTCTGTATCTTACTTAACCCAGGGAGCAAGTGGGTATTAGAAATTTATTTCCATCTTGGATTGTATTGTTTTATTGTGGCTGTTTGATTTTAATAGTGTTTTAAGTTTCATATTATTGTATTTTTACTGATGTAAGCTGTCCTGAGCCCTGCTCACAGGGAAGGGTGGCCTAACTAATTTAATAAATAATAATAAAATAATAAATATATGACAATATATTAAATCATTGTAAAAATCAGTGTTGATAGGATCCTACATATGATATGACTGCATCAAGACTCTTTTTGTGTGGCCTTCAATATTATATGGTTATTTTATTATTTGGGTTCTACTCCAGCTGTCTTCCAGAAAGAAAGAGAACTTGATGGAGTTATTTTTGCATATTGTGCCCTTGTGCATTGGAAGAACACCACATGGAAAGAAATTTGGTGTAATTATATATACACTTATAACGATAACTTTTTTGTGGTGTTTCATCAATGTACCTGGGTACAAGGGGAGAGGCACAGGAAATTAAAGGAACTGGAATCTAGAATAAACTGCACACACTGTGGAAAATCCCAAGTACAGTAGTTCCACTTCAGAAACAAGGTAGTTAATTTTGATCATCAAAAATTGGGAAGAAATTCAGATTTTGGAAGCAATGGCTTAACCCATGAGATTGTGACTGTGATGTTTTCTGGAGACAGACTGGCAAATGGCCACCCAGTGTGGTGAAGCATTATACAAACAGCTTGAAAACATGAAGTTTTCCGGTATCAGCTCACATCATTGGCTCACTTAGCTCAATTCTTCATGCTGTGACTAGCTGGGAGCAGCACTTTAACTCTGAAACAAAGCCTTCCACAATCCTTATTTTAAGGTCCTATAAATGGACTGAACATGAAATATTATGACTCCACCTATGGCAATCATGGACAGTAATTTAAGTAACTTTTGTACAATTACTGGTTCATATGCACCAGCCGTTGCATGTCCAGAATACTCAAGAATGCTCAGAATTCAGTTGTTAGAAAATGGATTTGTCAGACACATCTGATAAGAAACATTTGCACATTGCAATTTGCATTTTAATTTTCTTTAATCCCTGGCTCTGTGTGCTACAAGTAGCAGGATCTCTCTATGCTTAAGCAGACGACAATTCAAACCTGACAATAAAGCTTACTAAAAAAAAAAGCTACTGCCATTGCTTTCTACTGTTCCTAAAATGTACTTACATGAAGGGTTAAACGGTGTAAGAGGTTAAGTGCTACCTAGAAGGTAAAAGTACTTCACATATAATTTAGTCACAATACATTCAAATCCAAATGTACTTGTTCAACGAAGCGTAACAAATTTTTGGTGGATGGTTTTTGCTACAGGGTAAAAACTATCAAAAAAAGTTTTGAAACACTAATAAAGTCTCTTCTTGCAGAGTGCAGTTCTTCCATAACATTTGTTTCAATACTAATAGGACTTCTTAGGGTTTCCCTCACCTTTTCATCATAGGTCTTTTACCTAGCAATTTTCTTCTATCAGTTTACTGCTACAGTGCATTTTATCTCCAGACAGCATCACCATGTAAGCAATCGTGCTTCTTAAGAAAATGGTAAACATGTCAATTTCCCAAAAGGCTGACTGTACCTGCTGTCAATTTGCTTGTTTAAACATACCATATGCCCAAAAAATTTGAAGTGCTGGGCTGGAAAAAAAATATTTTAGTGATAATGTGATAAAAAAGCCTCAAAAATGAGCATGATCTTGATTATAGTTTTAAATGTAGATGTATGTCTTGATTAAAAATCCTACAGGCTTTCCACTAAATATATATAATGTAACCTTCACTCACTAGCCATAATCAAATGAAGACATAGCAGGGATGTGTGAAACTTTCCCTGTCCTTTCCATAGTATTTTCCAATTTGCCCACAAGTGATACTGTATGTTTGGGACATTAAACAGGAAAAGTGAATATGCAGTTATTATAAGTATAGCATTTTCTTAATGGTTTAGTTCAGATCTTAGGATAAGTTAAAAGCAGGCAATTTAGTATAGTATTACATTTGGTGTTGAGTCTTTTCTTATCACTGAGACCTAACTAACTGCTGACTGCGTTGCGATTCACATTCTTCACATCTTTTACATTCTGAGCAATTGGATTAATTTTGGATTTTTTTCACAAGAAGACATTACTTTCTGTGTATTTGTTATGATTGTGCTGTATGAAGAAGAAGAAGAAGAGATTGGATTTATACCCTGCCCTTCACTACCCAAAGGTGTCTCAGAGCAGCTTACAAACTCCTTTCCCTTCCCGTTCCCACAACAGACACTCTGTGAGGTAGGTGGGGCTGAGAGAGCTCTGACAGAAATTGCTCTTTTTCAAGAACAGCTGTGTGACAACCTCCTATTGGGGAGGACTAGGTTTCTCTTTAAATTATACTGGGTGTTTATAAAATAGGTAGTTCTGGCTGCCACCAGGAATTTTCTAAATTCCAAATCCACTCTCAGTTTCTTATGTTGGTATTGTGCCCCAGGGTCTAGGCTTTCAAGGGTCTCTGTGGCCCTGAGGAATAATTGTTATGACTTCTGGGATTAACTTAAATAAAAGAGGATTTATTGAAAGGGGAACAAAATAAGAGGTTGGTTATTATGTAACTGGTTGGGAAAAGTTCCTGTAAATGAGCTTGTCAACTGTATCACTTTAATACACATATACTGATCCTTCTCGGACCCCACACAGATTCTTTCACCTCTCTCACTGACTGAATTTCCACTGAATAACCTCAATGCTTTTTTCCAACTGCCTGTCCTAACTGACTGACATTCACAAAGATCCACTTCAAAACTCCTCCCACGCCGTCTCATCCTCCAATCACAGCACAGCACACTTGTCTCTCTCAATCACTCTACTCTGCATTCACTACAGCACATAAAAGTTGCAATAACAATGTGGAACGCATTACAAGAAACCTGTCCTGGGCCTGGAATGACAGCCTCCAGAGTGGGATGATGATTCCTGAGAGTAGAACAACAATCCTTGAGAGTAGAATGACAATAAAATGTTCTGGGATTGGAATGACAGCCACCAAAGTGGAATGACGGTCCCAGAGACTGTCATTCCAGTCCCAGAATGGACACAGTCACTTATGATACCCCCAGGGACCATCATTCCATGCTAGGCACCGTTATTCCATTCCCAAAGCAGTCTATCTGGGTCCAGATACTGTCATTACTCTCGGGGTCTGTCATTTTAGGCCTTGGGCAGATCTCTCTAAATCTGTTCTGTATTATTAATGCAACTTCTGTCTGCT
>NW_015169292.1:82229-87870 GCF_001447785.1 Gekko japonicus
CCTGGTTCCCATTATATCCAATGGTCCTTCAGGCATATCCCATTTTTCCCAATGAGCATTCTTGTCATTTTTCTTACTGCTTCCTGCCCCAGCTCTCTATTTATCCAGCCACAAAAGAACAAAAGGGCTTCATCTCCCCAAAGGAGGGACGGAAAGAGAACTTTATCTCTGTGTTGCTCATCTCCAAAGGTAATTGGCTGGAAGCTCTCTGTGTTCCCTTGCAAGGATTTGATTGTAAGGGAGAAATGCCATTGCTTGCTGAATCAGCAGAATCCAGAAAGGACATGAGAACATGCTGCCTACTAGCACTGCAGCACCCAAAGCTGAGGAGGGTAGTTTCATTTCACTAAGAATCCTGGATTCTTCGTACAATTCCGGAACATCAGTGTTATGAACCAAAACAGCAATCTCTATGTATATCTTCAGCTTGTGTGTTTCATTATGCACACCCCTAATATAAACAGACGATTTTTGGTCCATCACCCAAAAAGGTAGACACCAAGCCTGAATTAAACTAAAATTTTATTCATTCTTTAAAAGGCTGAACTGCCATGGGTAAACTATGTACTAGATTTGTGCATGGGAGTTTGTTTCATTCCTTTCATTTTTGTTACTAATTCCAACAAGGGACTGTTTCATTATTAGGTTATTTCATATGGTTTTGTTTCATTATTGTTGCTTTGTTTTCATAATTCTTCTTCCTTATTTCCCATTGGTTTCAATGGAATACACCCACACACAGGACAAAACTCAAGGGGAGGGATACTGCATTGCCACTCACACTGCAAATTTCAGACAGATAAAGCCCTGTCCCTTCAAAACAATGAAAGGAACCCATGTTTAACAAGGAAATTGATAGGAAAGATTCCAAACAGTAACACAGACAGCACTTCAGCCACTTAACTTGGAGAGCAGTAGCATAAGCAGACTGACAAGGCTAGGACATTTGGTGGCACAAGGAGAGGTAGGCATCTGGGCGGGCAGGCATCAGGAAGAGGATCTTGAGGTAGACTTGCTTGGACAGGGGATAAGGCTTAGGAAGCAGCAGGCAAGTGGGAGGTGATGCCTGCAGGGGGAAATTTGGCAGCTGGACAGAAAGTGGGAAGAGAGAGGGAAGCAAAGACCAATCCAATATCCTTCATGACTGGAATACCTCATACATGTATGCAATCCTAAATCTATACAGCATGCAGTCATTCAATAAAGCCCAGAGTCTCCCTCTCTCGTTCTTCTCTCCTTAAAGAACACAGTGATCTCTTTATATTCTCTGCTTAGGAAAATGCCACCAGCCTTGTAAAAGTTAAACCAACAGAGGCAACAACTGCAATAACACAAACCAGAACAAAATGAAAGAAAAATCATATGTTGTTGTTCTAGGTTGTTTAGATGTGGAATTTGCCTCATTTTCATATTATGATCATTACAAAACACCCAATTTTTAAAATTATTTTTAATAATGGAAGAAATGCACAAGTGTGCTATCTACCCTATTAATGAAGGCACATAAGAGACTACCTGGTAGTTTACCAGCATTCAGGTAATACCACCCAGATCCAAGCATAAAGAAATAGTGACAAAGCTTAGTTCCTTCTACCATATTTTTTAAAAATATAGATTATAGGAAGAAAGACAGAGGTTCATTCCCGGGCTCAACTTTAAACCAGGATGGCATTGACTAAAACTGTAACAGCTTGATGCTCAGCCCTTATATAGGATAATCCACATTAAGGGCCTGAACATATCACCTATTAACAATAAACCCTAGTTTCACTTATGTTATGGGTTGTTGTTGTTCAGTCGCACAGACCAGTGTGGTATACAGGTTCAGTTGTTGGTCAAGATCTATTTAGAGACTCAAGTTCAAAGCCTCACTCTCTATGAAACCTGCTGGGTGACCATGGGCCAGTCCATTCACTCTCATTCTAACATACCTCACAGCATTGTTGAAAGGATAAAATGGAGAGAAGAATGATATACACCATTCTGACATCCTTGGAGAAAGGGACAGATAAAAAAGTACTAAATGTATACATGGTTCATCATTGGTGCTGCTTCTGTATGGCTCTTTCAGGTCTGTCTGTCTGTCTGTCTGTCTGTCTGTCTGTCTGTCTGTCTGTCTGTCTGTCTGTCTGTCTGTCTATCATCTCAAAGCCCCATAACCTTTATTGTCTATTTATTTGATTTTACCTACAAAAAGAAAAGGACAACAGAAACACTGTGAAACTGGAAAAGACCATGTACACTATTGAATTTCTTGTCCCACTTTTACCTCATTCTGAGTATACATCTTTTATTCAATTTTCCATCAGTTTTGTGAAAAAATGTTTGTTTAGTGTCAAGTATTGCTTGGGAATTCTTGCGATGTTTTTGATGATAATGTATTGCTGTTTTATGTATTAACTTTAGTTGCTTTGTTTTTCTCTATAATTTGTTTGCTGTATTGTAGAAAGCTTTATTGAAATAATAAAATATTAATTTAAAATGGTGAAAAATGTCTTTAATTTTTCTCACTCACATTTGGCTAACACTTTTGTGTCTGAGATGTAGAATTGTTTGTTGAAGCAAAATTTTTAGATATTATTAATAATTGGATATAGAACTGATAAATGGACATACACCAGATATAAAATTATGCCAACTTTGAAAAGGTGTATGTTATGCTACTGTATCCCCAATAGGGATGTCAGCCTCCAGGTGGGACCTGCGGATCCCCTGGGATTACAACTCATCTCCAGACTACAGAGATCAGTTCCCCTAGACCTACAGAGATCAGTTTCCCTGGGGCAAATGGATGCTTTGGAGGGCAGACTCTATGGCATTGTACTCCACTGAGGTTCCTGTCCTCCCCAAGCTCTACCCACAAATCTCCAGGAGTTTATTTATTTATTTATATTTATTATTTCGGTTTCTATCCCGCTCGAACCCCCCCAGGGGTCTCTGAGCGGCTTACAGTATTCTTAATTAACCCTATCTATGGCCACATTTCAATCGGGGTGGGGACTACCCTACCGGCACCCTGTGGAAGGAGGTGTACTTCTCACTCCTGGTTCGGCTGCTGGCTATTGCTGGCTCGGCGATTTTCTCCTTCTTGTGATCCTCGGTGTCGGCTGGTAGGTCCATTTGGCACTACCCAATGTGGAGCTGTTAACCCTACCCCCTACTCCCCACTGGCAGGCAGGGGGGACCTGGGAACCCTAGTCCCTAAATGTACTGGCCTGGGCACCTTCATTACTCTGTGGTTTCTTTATCACCTGGGTTCTGTTCCAGCTGTCTTCAGAGAAAGAATTTAGGGGACTTTACAAGGGATATGTGCAAGAAAAAATATTTCTCTGAAATGTATACATTCATATTCACAAAAGAGAGTTGGCTAACTTTTAAGTACCCATAAAGTTCTAGAAATCATTTTTTAATTATCACATTAAATATTTCCTTACTAAGTCACTCTCAACAGTGTATATAAACCCATAATATAGGAGAATCCCTAAAATTATTTCTGGAATTGAAGTACCACAGATCATTTTAACTTTCAGTTCCTTTAGTTTATTTGTACCTGTTGGTCCTTCTCTGATGGACATCTCTTCAGGACTGCCTCTCTCCATATGTCCCGGGAAGAGCATTACGATCTGGAAATAAGAACTTCCTGGTGGTCCCTGGCCCAAGAGAGATCCAGCTGCCCTCGATCAGGGCCAGGGACTTTTCAGTCATGGTCCCTACCTGGTGGAACTGTCTGCCTGAGGACAACCATGCCCAATGGGATTTGTTACCATTCTGTAGGGCTTGCAAGGCAGAGATGTTCTGCCATTTGGTTGAGGACAGCGATGGCCTGGCACTCTCACCCCCTCCCTCTGTTCTGTATCTTACTTAACCCAGGGAGCAAGTGGGTATTAGAAATTTATTTCCATCTTGGATTGTATTGTTTTATTGTGGCTGTTTGATTTTAATAGTGTTTTAAGTTTCATATTATTGTATTTTTACTGATGTAAGCTGTCCTGAGCCCTGCTCACAGGGAAGGGTGGCCTAACTAATTTAATAAATAATAATAAAATAATAAATATATGACAATATATTAAATCATTGTAAAAATCAGTGTTGATAGGATCCTACATATGATATGACTGCATCAAGACTCTTTTTGTGTGGCCTTCAATATTATATGGTTATTTTATTATTTGGGTTCTACTCCAGCTGTCTTCCAGAAAGAAAGAGAACTTGATGGAGTTATTTTTGCATATTGTGCCCTTGTGCATTGGAAGAACACCACATGGAAAGAAATTTGGTGTAATTATATATACACTTATAACGATAACTTTTTTGTGGTGTTTCATCAATGTACCTGGGTACAAGGGGAGAGGCACAGGAAATTAAAGGAACTGGAATCTAGAATAAACTGCACACACTGTGGAAAATCCCAAGTACAGTAGTTCCACTTCAGAAACAAGGTAGTTAATTTTGATCATCAAAAATTGGGAAGAAATTCAGATTTTGGAAGCAATGGCTTAACCCATGAGATTGTGACTGTGATGTTTTCTGGAGACAGACTGGCAAATGGCCACCCAGTGTGGTGAAGCATTATACAAACAGCTTGAAAACATGAAGTTTTCCGGTATCAGCTCACATCATTGGCTCACTTAGCTCAATTCTTCATGCTGTGACTAGCTGGGAGCAGCACTTTAACTCTGAAACAAAGCCTTCCACAATCCTTATTTTAAGGTCCTATAAATGGACTGAACATGAAATATTATGACTCCACCTATGGCAATCATGGACAGTAATTTAAGTAACTTTTGTACAATTACTGGTTCATATGCACCAGCCGTTGCATGTCCAGAATACTCAAGAATGCTCAGAATTCAGTTGTTAGAAAATGGATTTGTCAGACACATCTGATAAGAAACATTTGCACATTGCAATTTGCATTTTAATTTTCTTTAATCCCTGGCTCTGTGTGCTACAAGTAGCAGGATCTCTCTATGCTTAAGCAGACGACAATTCAAACCTGACAATAAAGCTTACTAAAAAAAAAAAAGCTACTGCCATTGCTTTCTACTGTTCCTAAAATGTACTTACATGAAGGGTTAAACGGTGTAAGAGGTTAAGTGCTACCTAGAAGGTAAAAGTACTTCACATATAATTTAGTCACAATACATTCAAATCCAAATGTACTTGTTCAACGAAGCGTAACAAATTTTTGGTGGATGGTTTTTGCTACAGGGTAAAAACTATCAAAAAAAGTTTTGAAACACTAATAAAGTCTCTTCTTGCAGAGTGCAGTTCTTCCATAACATTTGTTTCAATACTAATAGGACTTCTTAGGGTTTCCCTCACCTTTTCATCATAGGTCTTTTACCTAGCAATTTTCTTCTATCAGTTTACTGCTACAGTGCATTTTATCTCCAGACAGCATCACCATGTAAGCAATCGTGCTTCTTAAGAAAATGGTAAACATGTCAATTTCCCAAAAGGCTGACTGTACCTGCTGTCAATTTGCTTGTTTAAACATACCATATGCCCAAAAAATTTGAAGTGCTGGGCTGGAAAAAAAATATTTTAGTGATAATGTGATAAAAAAAGCCTCAAAAATGAGCATGATCTTGATTATAGTTTTAAATGTAGATGTGTGTCTTGATTAAAAATCCTACAG
>NW_015169292.1:88082-88225 GCF_001447785.1 Gekko japonicus
AGATCTTAGGATAAGTTAAAAGCAGGCAATTTAGTATAGTATTACATTTGGTGTTGAGTCTTTTCTTATCACTGAGACCTAACTAACTGCTGACTGCGTTGCGATTCACATTCTTCACATCTTTTACATTCTGAGCAATTGGA
>NW_015169292.1:88441-88569 GCF_001447785.1 Gekko japonicus
CTTTTTCAAGAACAGCTGTGTGACAACCTCCTATTGGGGAGGACTAGGTTTCTCTTTAAATTATACTGGGTGTTTATAAAATAGGTAGTTCTGGCTGCCACCAGGAATTTTCTAAATTCCAAATCCAC
>NW_015169292.1:90342-114623 GCF_001447785.1 Gekko japonicus
CTTTCGGGATACACGTCTGGCTCAAACAGGCTTTCCCGAAGTCCACTCCCACGATGAGCAAAAGTCTCTTTCGTGCCTTGAGTATCAAACATAGTCCAATCCTCCGAGGTCCTCGTCTCCCATTTTCCCCATTGTGACGGGGTAGGAGGCGGCCAGGGAATAGTCTCGTGCCTTGGGATCGCTCCCCCCGACGACTCCCTCGGTCGGCATCGAGCCCGACGTCGAAATGTTGACCGGGATGGCACCTCGGTCTCCCGTGAAATATGGAGGTTTCCCTTCGGCCCCGCTCATGACCGGAGTCAGATTCGGGGTGAGGGGGGAAAAGTGATTCCTAACAAAAATGTTAGATCCCAAATCAGGAGAATAGATCCACGTTCAAAAAGAAGAAAGATTTATTTCCAAAGCATGGTTGATCACGAACATACAGAGATTGTTAGGAATAACTACAATACCCAGGGAAGGTGTATTAAAAGGAACTTCAAACCAGGTTTAAACCAATGAGCATATTTCCCTCGTCAGGTTCACAGATTAGAATAGGCGCGAAGCAGTGTGAGAACAGCAACGGTCCATTTCATAAACACAGGTTGAGTTCACATGGGAAATCTAGACAAGCCAGAGCATTAAGACATAACACCCCCTCGCACCAGCTGGAGACCTTGGCAGTTACAGAGGCACTACATAACAGGATAAGGCTTTGGGAGAAAGGAAGGGGGATGGGACGCGTCCCAAGGAAATGGCAGCTCGCTGACAACATATCACCTATTAACAATGAACCCTAGTTTCACTTATGTTATGGGTACTGTATCTTTAATCTGGGGTAAGTAATTGATTCATTGGTGTTTCCTGAACAACAAACTCCTGTACCTGTGCTGCCAAGCTCGTATAGATGTGTCTCCGACCTGTTAGATTAAGAAATGTGTCAGCTGAATCAGAAAAAATATTTTAATATTACAAGCTTTTACCTATTTAATTAATACCTTCCTGAAATAAGAACACTGCATGAAAATGAAAGATCAGTGAATAAGTTTATGCAGCCAAATGAAAGGTAAGTGTAACAGGAAATTAATTCCAGACAACTTTAATTAAATAACTGGCATTTTTTCCATAAAAATTAAGATAGTTAATAGGGATAATAAAAAGTGTAAACTAAATGGGAATCCATAAAATTGTTGGTGTTTTTGTGTATATAGAAGTACTCTTATTCCTTTGCTTCCTTGAATGAACTAATCTCTGCTATAGAGTAAATTTCACAAGCTCCACTTCCCTCTTCAACAAATAATTTTGTTGACGATGGTCCCATTCACACGAGGGGATTTGGGCCGGGAGCGGGACAGTTCGGGGGCGGAGCAAATGGCCGCGATCAAACCTCAATATCTGGGAAGCGTAGTGCTTCCGTCCCTGAGAACTGGCCCATCCACGCGATAAACCGCTTCAAGTTGGAACCACCTACCGAGGTGGTTCATCCCAATGGTGCGCTGCAAACTGGGAGTCTGATCGCCGGCGCATCCTTGCGCCGGCGCGTCCCCGGCTCCTAGGCGAACTGCACATGCTCCGACATGCGCAGTTCGGCTGGCTCGCTGTCCGATGTGTGTTTTTTCCCCGGCATCTGATCGTGCCGGGGAGAAAGGTGGCGCGGCCAGGGGATCCGTGGGATCCCGCCACGCCGTTTCAACTTTGGCGCGGCTTTTAAAAGCCACGCTTTTTGGCGGCTTTTCCCCTGCCGTGTGGCAGGGGCCAGTGGTTTTGGCTACAGAGGAAGTTTCCTCTGAATACAAACCATCCCAGATCAATTGGATCAGGCATGAGTGGCTGGTTCATAGGTGACATTTCCTTTAGACCACAAAGGGACATTTTCTAGGAGGGAACAAAAATGAGTGCAAACGTAGTTCAGAGCCTCAGCTTTACTCCTTATAGTAGTCCCATCTGACTCCTTCTGTATGTTGAACAAGGAGTATTTAGGGGCCACAATCACCACATGAGCAAAGGTTCCAGCACTTATCAGTCAGACATATCTTTTTTCCATATCATTTTAAAAGATAACTGGAAACTTCAGCAGATGCAAAATGATGTAGCCCGTCAGGTTTTGGAAATTAACGGCAGGGAGCACATTCCACCCATTCAAAGGTTTCTTTACTGGGTTCTTATTTGTTCCTGCTCTACATGGTGTTTTCTTTAAAGTCATACAAGACATGTGACCCACATACTTGAAGGATTGCCTCTTCCTGCTTGGTAAATTCATTTTTCCCAACAGGATCTTCTGGCCACCCCTGGCCTTGTTGGGGTATGATCAGCCACTGCACAGTCACACTTTTTTCAATTGTCACCTCTCTACCCTGCTAGACCAGGGGAGGAAAATGCTGTCATTCCAGAAATCCTACAATATTGTATGCCTATCTTTTAACAGTTTTAACTGCTTTTATTGTTTAATATTCACTTTTAATTGTCTATTGATTGTATTTATTGTTGTGACCCGCCCTGAGCTCACGTGTGGAAAGGGCAGGATATAAACTGAAATAAATAAATAAATAGGTGGGTACTTGGGGCAGGCATAGTAAGTCTTGAGGGGTTCAGAACACAACAGATTACCATCTTGGCTGGTAAAATATATAGTTATTTATATGGAGAATGCTATAGTGATTTTGTTGATTGACTTATGTAATTTTATTTATATGTATTATTAAAATATTCATATCCCGCATTTCCTTATGGCTCAAGGCAAAATTACCATTTAAAACATAAAAAATAAAGGCCCAAATACCTCTGAAAAGATGCTTGCAGTCTGTATCACATTAAAAGCCCTTGCAAATAAGATGGTCTTGCAGAGCTTCCTGAATTTTTCTAGAGACAGTGCTCCCCTCACCTCTTTAGGGAGACCATTGCATGAGGTGGGAGATATGATGGAGCAAGTTGATGCCAGGCAAGGCACATTATTTGGGGAAACAGCCAGCAGGTGGCAACCTGAGGACTTTAGTTGGCTCTTGGTTTATACAGAATATACATGTTATTATTTGTGAAGTGAATTCTGTAAATTTCCCAGTGAACAGGTCCATCGGATACTCTGACCTTAAGCAACACGATCAGACTGTGGGCTGATCTGGGATATGTTCATATTGCATCAACTAACTTAAATAGCTTGAAAAGAAGTTTGCAGTTGTTTGTTTGACAAAAGCTGACTCACTTCAGGGGCAGTGTTCCCTCTAAGCTGTGTGCATCCATTAACACTGGAAGCCCTGCTCTGCAGCAATCTGGAGCCATGCAAGGTCTTGCACTGCCTATTGCCCATTTTAAGATTACAGCAGTTATATCCTGCTCAGGATGCAAGCTGTTCTGCTCAGTAAGGGGGGGGGGGGTTAGAGGGAACATTGACACAGGATCAGTTGGGAGTCAGGTTCTTATCCACTATGCCTCCTCAGCAAAATAGCAACACAGTGAAATTGCAGAAGTGAGCTCTTCTCTCCCCTGCAAGTTAGATATGAGATACATTGCTTTTAATGTCTGCACTTCTCTCCTTTTCTATGCAGCCCAAGCCAACAGTTTGGGATGGGGAGAAAGGACTTCTGATTACACCCCTCCCCCAATTTGCTGATGGGATATCACAACGTGGCATCCAGCTGATCAGCTGGGAAGTGGCTCTTGATTCCTCCACCTCAAATAGATATGACATTGCTTTTAATGTCTGCACTTCTCTCATTTTCTATGCAGCCCAAGCCAACAGTTCGGGATGGGGAGAAAGGGCTTCTGACTACAACCCTCCCCCAATTTGTTGATGGGATATCACAACGTGGCATCCAGCTGATCAGCTGGGAAGTGGCTCTTGATTCCTCCACCTCAAAAAAAAATCTTTATTGGGTATAGAACAAAATTTCCACAGCAGGAGATCAAACACAAACTCCCAGCTTGTACCTCATCAGCTCCTGATGCTTGCAAGTGGCTTTTGTTCCTGTGAATACACATGCAAACAGCCAAAAAGCGCATCACCACTGATGGGCAGGAAGTGAGCAGAATGGGCAGGTAGTTGAGCATCTCTACGTAGAAATAAATTATTAAATAATGATAGGAATTAAAATGGATGATATAACTGAACTGAACAAGATATAACTATTTTGTTTCATTTACTGAACTCTCAGAATATCTATTATCAGAAAATATAGTCAGAATATGAAATCTCTGCTGATTACATTTGGATATATACTCATCTATTACCTTTTATAAGCCACATTTGTGTGAGATGCCTGCTCAGTTTTTACTGGGTCCATTGTCAGTCAAACTTAGCATATTTGATGGCAGCAATTCTGGGTGAGCAAATCCTGGCATTAGTTCACTCCCTACTAACTGGCTGCACAGTAGCTTTTTTCACTAATAAGCACACTAGTTGGTTAATCTCCAAGCCTTGATGGGCCCTGTGTCCTGCTATACTGACAGGAGGTAAGTGGGAAGGTGAACTACATACCTGCCCTGCAGGACGCAGTGTCACGCATGAGAAATAACTGAGTGTGTGAATTCTCTAACAAAACACACATGTATTAGTTCTTTATTTTTATAAAAAGTATCCACTGTGCTGATGTGGCTGTGCCATAGGGATTTGTTAATAACATAGAATCTAAGTGAGTGGGGTGGAGGTGGAGAAGATTCTACTAACTACTTGCATAGGGAAAAATATAAATTCCCTTCTTCTTTGCTAAATATATATATATGTGTTACACTGTACACATATGTGAAAGCCTGTTGTGTGTGTGGGTGCTGTTGTGTTAAATATGCATCACCCAGTGAACTCTAATAGCTTAGTGAATACTTGATCTGATCATCAAGAAACTGGGGGCATATCCATACCCAGAGATTACAACATGATTTGAAGCTATGGTAGAGTGGCTGAAGATTAATCTAAAAAAGTTAAAAATGTTAACAAAAATATGACTAAAGATCAAGTGAAATGATTGCAAGAAGAATCAGGATTTGAATCACAAAAAAGTGAAATATTTGGGAGTAAAAACAACAATCATATCAAGCTCCTTGATGAAAGATAATTATATAGAACTTATGACAGAAATTAAAAAGGACTTAGAAAAGTGGAAAAATCTATAAATATCTTTGATGGGCAGAGTAGCTACAATAAAGATGAATATTCTTCCCAAGCTGATATTCTTATTCCAAACAATACCAATACTCCAAAATCAACAGTACTTCAAGGAACTGGAGAAAGTCTCATCACAATTTATATGGCAAAATAAAAAACCAAGAATAAAGATGACAAATCTACAGGATGCCAAAGAAAGGGCTGGGTTTGCCTGACCAAACTGGCTTTTATATTATAAAGGAGCAGCACTGGTTTGGATAAAAGACTGGATCCAATTAGAAAATACTAGACTTTTAACTTTGGAGGGACATGACCTTTTACTGGGTTGGCACGCTTACATGTGGAATGGAAAATCAGACTCACATAATTATTTTAAACAACACATGATTAGAAAATCCTTGTTGAAAGTATGGGAAAATGGCAAAAAATCATTTTATACCAAGACACCTAAATGGGTCTCACCACTTGAAGCTTTTACAAATCCTAACCTTTTCCAAAAAAGCATGTTGTTGAGATATGAAGATTTATTAGATAACAAAAATGTACTAAAATCAACAGAAAAACTTAAAGAACAAGAAATAAGACTAGGTTGGTGGGGAAAGTTACAAATAGAGTCGAGATTTGCTAAAGATAAACCACTGGGGTTTTTATTTAAAAAACTGGAAATGGATAAAATATTGTTACAGGTTGAGGATAAACTGATTAAGAAATTGTATATATTAATGTTAGAAGATAAAATACAGGATGAAACAGTCAAGAATTGTATGGTTAAATGGGCACAAAACCTGGGACATAATACTGAATTAGACCAATGGTTAAGAGTTTGGAAATCTAATATAAAGATTACTAAAGCAACTTCTTATAAAGAAAATATGTATAAAATGTTCTACAGATGGTATGACTCCAGATAAATTAGCTATCATCTTTCCTGAGTTAGCAAGTGATTGTTGGAAATGTCATAATAATGTTGGTTCATTTTTTCATTTGTGGTGGAAATGTGAGAAAAGTAAAAAGTATTGGTCTTGGATATATGAACTGTTACAAAAAATGTTGAAAATCACTGTGCCTTATATATCAGAACTGTTTTTGTTGAATATAATGCCAGAAAATTACAAGAGGCAAGACTTTTATCTTACTATACATACTTTAACAGCAGCAAGGATGTTATATCTGAAATACTGGAGAAGAACAGAAGTACCTTCAAAAGAAGAAGTTATCAAAATATTGGAAACTGCTGAGATGGACAAATTGACTATGATATTAAGAAGAAACAACAAAATTACAAGAGGCAAGACTTTTATCTTATTATACATATTTTAACAGCAGCAAGGATGTTATATCTGAAATACTGGAGAAGAACAGAAGTACCTTCAAAAGAAGAAGTTATCAAAATATTGGAAACTGCTGAGATGGACAAATTGACTATGATATTAAGAAGAAACAACAAAATTACAAGAGGCAAGACTTTTATCTTATTATACATATTTTAACAGCAGCAAGGATGTTATATCTGAAATACTGGAGAAGAACAGAAGTACCCCCGCCCCTTGTAAAATATAATTGTATGGTGGGAAAAAAGTGACAAAAAATTTAACTATAATAACATACTAAAAACAAAGGATAAAATGATACAGATAGAATCTCCCTTTTATGTGTATCTCTGTATGTTTGTTTTTTGTTTGTCTTACATAATTGAAATAAAGAAATTTATTTAAAACAGGAATCCATCATCATTTTACAAAAAAGTGAAAACACTTTAAAAACAGCTATTGCTTCCAATTTGTGCTTCCGAAGCGAGCACGAAAAAACAGCTATTGCTTAATGAAAGAGGAAGCACCAAATTTACATTCTTTAAGACTGCTACAGTAAATTCTCCTTCATATCCACTAGTCCCCTTGTTAGCTAAACTCTTATGTTTCTTCAGTGTGGAAATGGGGTGAAAGAGAAGGGCATTGCAGAAATGCATTGTATTCACATCTAGAAGATTCTAGAATATACTTTTGGTCAAAAAATAAAGAGTAAATTAGTTTTACTATGAACGTTTATTTTTCTTTGGAATTTATACACTTAATAATAGGCAGTATTCCACAAGCATGCACACTGACTGGCATTCAGCAATCCTGTTTTTGACATATTATACATGCTGCAAAATACTTGGTAGTTAGGGAGGGAGAAAATGCCCTGTGAAAGGCCCTCCAGTTCCCTGAGGGAGGGAGGAAAGAGCCAGCCTGGGCTCAACTGGAGCCAAATGCACAGGTGGCCCAGGTGTGTGTGGGGGGGCCAGACCATCCCAGTGGTCAGATGGGGGCATGCCATCCCAAGCCCCAGTGGCCAAATGGCCAATCTACCCCAATTGTACTTTAAACTTGGAAAGTCACATAACTCAATGAAATACATATCTATTGACATATGTCTAAGCTTCCATTTGTTAAAAAAATATATGCATAAGTAATACTAATTGTCACATTGAACTGAGAAAACCACAAATTGGAAGATTAATGTCCTCAACATATAGATACTAGAAATGGAATATATATTTACTAGGGAAAGGATATTAATTCTGTAATGGAAGAGGAGTGGTTGTTATTGAAATAATATGATTCTTGCTTATCTTGATAGATTTTTTTAATGTCTTCTCTCTCAAAGATCAATAAAAGAATAAAACCCTCAAAAAAAAGGATGCTAGTTACCTTGAAAAATCCATACTGAGCCAGAGAGAATCTTGGGAGGGGCAGAACCGTGTGAGACACATGAGCAAATTTCAGAACAGTACTTTCTTTGGGAAACATAAACCACTATGTTTTAGAAATTTTAAATTAAAAAAAAATCACCCAAGCTATTTACTCTTTTAAAGGAAATCTGTCACATGTTACGGTTTAAAAGATGTTTTTTGAAAAATTCTACCTGGAGTGAACACAGCTGGGTTAATCAATGCATCCACTGGCTCTACCCTGGCTATCACTTGGCAAAGGGACTACTGGTCGAATTTCAGTGACCCTTTAGGGTGTTTGAGTCCAGTGGCACCTTAAGACCACCAAAGTTTTATTCAAGGTATAAGCATTCATGTGCACTTCCTCAGTGTGCATGCACACAAAAGCTTATACTTTTAATAAAACTTTGTTGGTCTTAAAGGTGCCACTGGACTCACACTTTGTTCTGCTGCTTCAGCTACCCCATGAGCCATTATTACCATGGTTAAGAAATACTTTACTGCAAATTGACACCTAAGAGACAGCTTTTTAAACACATGGCAAGACCATAGGAACAATCATGTTCAAGGAAGCTCCCTGACTACTAATGAATAATAAGTAATAAGGAATGGTCTTTATGCATGCTTAGAAATACTGAAATCAGTCACTCTTATGTAATCCCCCTACCTCTACTGAGAATACCATTTCACTGAACCTCTTCATTATCTCATAATGTAATAGATCCAGGGCTGTCGTGTGAGGCCAATGGAGACAAAATTTCAGGGGCCAATGTGGATCAGGTTCTCTGAATTCTCCTCTTTAATTTGTTAAAGCCTATAGCACTTATGGAAAATAGAAGGGGAAGTCGTGGAAGTAGTGACAGACTTCACGTTCCTGGGATCCCAGATCACCGCAGACTGTGACAGCAGCCATGAAATAAAAAGACGCCTGCTCCTTGGGAGGAAAGCGATGGCGAACCTAAACAGCATGATAAAAAGTAGAGACATCACCCTGCCAACAAAAGTCCGCATGGTCAAAGCAATGGTATTCCCAGTAGTCATGTATGGCTGCGAGAATTGGACTATAAGGAAGGCCGAGCGCCGAAGAATAGATTCTTTTGAACTATGGTGCTGGAGAAGACTCTTGAGAGTCCCTTGGACTGCAAGAAGATCAAATCAGTCAATCCTAAAAGAAATCAACCCTGACTGTTCCCTGGAAGGCCAGATAATAAAACTGAAGCTCAAATACTTTGGCCTCCAAATGAGATGGGAGCACTCACTGGAGAAGACCCTGATGCTGGGAAAGATTGAAGGTCAAAGAAGACGGGGACGCCATAAGATGAGATGGTTAGACAGTGTCATCGATGCAATGAACATGAAATTGAGCAAACTTCAGAGGATGGCGGAAGACAGGAAAGCCTGGCGTGATCTGGTCCATGGGGTCACGAAGAGTCGGACTCGACTGTGCGACTGAACAACAACAACATAGCATTTTCCGTTACAGAGATATGCCTTTCCCCTTATTATCTCTGCAATGAAAGGGGCTAAAGACTCACTTTTTAAAAAGGTGAAAGCTGAGGATTCAGAGAATGTGATAAATGTATTTATTGTAGAATTATACTGATTTAATGATATTCCAGTGCCATTTTTTTTAAAAAAATTAAAGAGTCCTCTTGTGGACGGAGGAAATTGCCACTGCTAGGGTTGCCAGGTCTTCCCTGGCCATAGGGAGGAGGTGGGGGGGGAGGCTGCCAGATCCAGGTTGGAAAACTCCTGGAGACTGGGGGGTGGAGCCAGAGGAGAACAAAGCAGGTTTGAAAAAGATCAGAGAAAAGCCAGAAAAACCTGAGATAAGGAAATACAATTAAGCATTTACTTTATTTATTTATTTGATTTATACCCCGCCCTCCCCACCAAAGCAGGCTCAGAGTGGCTTACAAAGGATAAAACATAATAGGGCTGCCAAATCCCCCCTGGGGGCGGATTTCCGCATGAAAAACCTGCTTTGGAGGCCCGATTTCCACCGTCGCAGAATCGGGCCCCCTGGGGAAACCCCACCCCATCGTGCATGTCAGCCGGATGTGACGTGCTGACGCCGGGCATGCTGGGGGCGGGGCCACAGCCATTTGAGGGGAAAACAGAGTGCGCGCTGAGGACGCTGACTGGGAGCCCCCCGCCGCCAGGTAACAACAATTTGGCAACCCTAAGAACAATTATAACATAAATAAAACCATTTAAAACAGTCCAATATCGTAATATCATAAAGTGCTAACTAGTTGTAAATGAATACATTAGGGATGGCAGCAACAGTTATGTTAATATGATCTCTGGCCTGCCTTGCTAATCAGCTTCTCAATCTTTATCATATGTATGTGGCTGGCACAGGCTGCAACGGTAGAGTCAGGGCACAGGGCTCTGTCTTTCTTTAATGATGATGTTGTTGTTGGTGTTATTGGTGGTGGCGGCTCCTTAGCCAAAAGCCTGGTGGAAGAACTCCGTCTTGCAGGCCCAACGGAACTGTAAAAGGTCCCACAGGGCCCTGATGTCTTCTGGGAGCTCATTCCACCAGTACGGAGCCGTCACCGAGAAGGTCCTGGCCCTGGCCTCTGATGTCTTTGGGGCCTGGGAGGGTTAGTCCATTTTGAGACCCTGAACACAGTGCTCACTGGGGTACATATGGGGAAAGGTGGTCCCTCAGGTATGTTGGCCTCTGACCATATAAGGCTTTAAAGGTTAGAACCAGCACCTTGAAGCCAACTCAGAATGTTATCGGTAGCCAGTGTAATGCCTTTAGCACAGGCTGGATGTGCTCCCGCATAGGGAGGCCCATCAGGAGCCTGGCTACTGCATTTTGCACTAGCTGCAGCTTCTGGATTTGTGACAAGGGCAGCCCCATGTAGAAAGCGTTACAGTAGTCCAGTCTTGAGGTGACCATCGCGTGGATCACTGTTGCCAAGTCGTTGTGGTTGAGGAAGGGAACCAACTGCCTAATCAGCCGAAGATGGTAAAAGGCTGACCTGGCAGTGGCTGCTACCAGGGCCTCCATTGTTAGGGAGGCATCCATGAGCACTCCCTAACTCCTATCCTCTGGCGCTGGCACCAATGGCGCCCCATTGGAGGTCGGGAATGGGATCCCTCCCCTCAGACCACCCCGACTCAGGCACAGGACCTCCATCTTCATCGGATTCAGTTTCAGTCAACTCAGTCTAAGCCATCCAGCCACGGCTTGTAACGCCCAGTCCAGATCTTCTTGTTTAGAGTCAGACTGGGGAAGCTGGAAAATACACAGATACATACATAAAACGCTTCCCAACAGCATTGAAGCTGAAGCAGATAATCTACTTGGAAGTAATCAGATGCTGATACTTTACTACAGTGAAGTTGAGGCAAACACTTGCCTATCCTGAGGTGCTACTAAACCCATCAAACAACCCAGCATTGAAGCAAGGGGAGACATCCTTCTTCATCTTATTTTTGTGTTTTGGTCTCATTCCTTCTCATCCTCATCCTGGCTGGGAGGTTAACACATACTTAAATGTATAACAGCAAATCTCCATTAATATCATGAACAAGTTAATATTTCCCAGTGATCTGTCAAAGTATTGGAAGTGAGATTTCCCCTCCCTCTACCCTTTAAGGATATTGTGATATGAATTAATTTGTGTCAGTGGTTATAAATGTGGCACAGTGAATGCCTTTCTGGATTAAACAACACTAACAAACAATACTGTAGCTTAAATATGTGACTATAATTTATGTCTAAGTTTTTGATAGGTCTTGTTTTAGAATCTGTTAAAGTGTATACAAAGTCTGAGATTAGTGGTTAGAACTACTACTCAATAATGAACAATTAATTTTAAATACTGTTCAAGCAATTGGTTTTTATTATTATTGTATTGGTGGGACATCTACCACTTGGCCTTTTGTAAATGCAACTTTGCTACTACATGACTCATGCCTGCTCGCCCCCCCCCCGCAGCTTTCATTCTACTGAGATTTAAAGGCACACAAACATTCCCAAACACAAACCGTTTGCAAGTTTCTTCTAAAATGCTCTGTCAAGATTTAAAGCCACATCATGGCTGTTGGGGCAGGGCTTTCCCCCGCTGGCCAGCTTGGCTGGCGGCAGGGAGGACCCTGAAAAATTGGGGGATCCCCCACCCAGACCTGGGGGCTGACAAGTCTATCTGCTGGGAGGGTCAGGACTCCCAGCTTCCCTTCCTAGTTTTGAGACCTTGCCCAGCACCTGGTCACCACAGGGGCAGTTTACTGCCTTGTGCACCCTTGGATGAATAGACACTTGCCAACTGCCTGCCCTCCCCCTGGCACTCCTTTTAAGATAGTGTGCCCAAGAGGATGGAGGTTTATGTGGTACAGAGAACTACTACCAGCATCAAAAGTTAAAAAGTATTTATTAAAAAGAAAATGTTCATAAACTTACTTTTAGCACAACACCAGATTTTGCAAAGGATTCAAAAGAAATGGGTAAAACACAAATCCTCTGTCCCTCTCTGTATACATGCCCTATCAGATGTTAAAACTATAGAACAGGCTTCTTAGTTTTAGGAACTTACAGATCTCTACAGAGTTTCCATAACCTTGAAGCTTTCTGTAGCTCTCTGTAACAGCATATAGTCAATGGCTGCCTCCTCCAGACCTCATTTAAGAGTTCTGTCTGCTTTCATGAACCAGCATCAAAGAGAGCTTCCTCCTCTCTCCTCTGGATTTTATCACCTCTCTTTTACCCACCCACTGACCAGGTCAGGTTGGGTCAGAGAAGTTGTTCCTGAAGCATCTAGAAATTTCCTCCTTGAAACCTCTCTAGTATTTAATTCCTCCACATCTCTGTTCCCTGCTTGAAGGAGGGAGGGGACTTAACCATTCCATTCTCTCTCCTGCTAAATCTATTAGCATTTATATGAAGGTGGGCTGAGGTACGTCTGGAAAGCAACTGAACTGACTTCTTCCTCCCTGCCTGTTCTCTGCTGAGAGAGAGAAAAAACTTTTAAAACTCAGAGTAAAGGTTTTGCATTTCTTCACACCCTCTTTGATGTACAATGCAACACTACCATCAATCTGTCCCTCTCTGTTCTGCCTGTAGAGTTTACACCCAGGAATGTCTGTATCCCATAGATTTTCCCCATTCCACCATGTTTCTCATACCTATTATTTGTCATTGAACACCAAGCTCTCCAGCTCCCCCATCTTGGCTCAGAGACCTCTAGCAATGGCATATAGACACCTATAACGTGTTTCCCCCTCCAGGAACACATGGCCCTCAGCTGCTGTTATGCCCTCACTCCAAAGTTTTATTATGCTCCTATCAATATTACCCTGAGTGTTTGCACAATCATCCCTTTGTACTAACGCGTCTCCAATTGGAGGGTCCCCAGCTCCTATTGGCTTTCCCCCTGGAGATTAGTTTAAAAGTTGCTCTGACACTTTTCTGATATTAGTTGCCAACAGCCTGGTCCCCTTTTGGTTCACTTGAAGCCCTGTTGCCATGCAGCCACTTCAGATGGCATTACTAAAGACTCTTAAATATGACTGCTTTGCTGAACTGTGAAAAGAGTGTGTCATGGCAATGGAAAATGCTGTAGCCCAAAAGCAGTGCCTTTATACTGGACTAAATGAAGGTGCTTTGGCCAAGGGGAGCCTTGTGCCTAAGCAGCATGCCAAGCCAGACATCGATTCTTGGACTACAAGAAGCCTCTTGCTCTTGCATCTCCAGCACCAGAATGCAGACCAGCAGCCCTGACCTCCATACACACAGAAACAGCAGCAGATCACAGAGGGAAGCCTTGCTCTGCAAAAAGGACCAGATGTTCCTGCACAAATGCCATGAACAAACCCCTTCTTCACCACACAGGCATCCCCCCCCACCTCCACATACTAACATCATCAAATGTAGCACCCATTCCTCTCCAGCCTAAAACAAAACAATGTGCTCGATGACGACAACAGCAAGCCATCAAGTCTTCCTGCCACCCATCAAGATAACAGCATTTTTGAGACTGCTATCTTAGAGGTCCTGGCCTTTAACTTTCTGCCTAGTAACCTAGTAATTCCCCCCTCCCCAAGGACCACATAACTACATTTCCCAATGTCATTGGTGCCAACATGCACCATGACTTCTGATTCCTACCCAGCACTCTCTATCAACCTATCTAGACAACGTGGTATGTCTGCAACTTTTGCACTAGGCAGGCAAGTCACCATGTGGTTAAAAAGTCTGTCACAGACACCACTCTATAAACCTAATGATCATATCACCCACTACCAGAAGTCTACCTCCCCCCAGCCCCTCAGGGGTCCCTTCTAAAGAATCCTCCTCAGACTGACACCCTCCAACCTCAAGACTTTCACTCTCCACAAAAGCAGAACAGCTGTCAGCACACGAGTGGGACTGCTCTGGTAAGTCCCTGAGGGTCTCTTCCCCAAACCTCTCTCTCTGCCTCAGCTTCTCTAGGTCAGCAACTTTAGCCTCAAGGGAACAAACCTGCTTCCTGAGAGCCAAGTTCCATGCAGTGAGCACACACACACGATTTCCACACAGTGGGTAGGTAACTGTACATGTGGCACTCTCTGCAAAACATTGGATAGCCCCTGCTCCCCTGCTGGCTTTCTACCTTCATAACTGGTTAGTGGTTTAAATGTATTTAGAGTGATGCAGGGTCCCCAGGCTCTCTGCCCTTTGACTCTAGCCCTTCAGCTTGCACCAAAGGCTCACACCTCTGCTTAGGAGGAGCCTTATAATTCAGAGGCTCACAGCCCCCACCTCCCAGCTGCAACTCCAGAAGGCGGGGCTTGCAATCAGCCACAGGAAACAGACCTTGCTCAATGAACAACAGACCCAGCAAAAACACCCCTCTCCAGCAAGGCTACAAGAACCCACTCACCCTCAAACTCTGTCCTCTCACAAAGCAACCTCAGTTAATGATCCCCAGTAATTTCTTACTGAAGGGCAATTATTCTCAAGTAATTTGTCTCACCTGTATTTAATTTTTAGTGCAATTTATAGCACACATCAGTATTCTCATTAGATCCCTAGGCTGGGTGGGGTTCTGATTTTTTTGTCTCTCACACACACTATCGCAATCTATACAGTATAAATCATACGTAAAATCTATTCTTTAATAATCCTGTCCTTTCCCACTTACTGTTTCTTATTTAATGGATACTTACTATTCTATTCATAATATCAATAAGCTAAGTGATCTGTTTTGTTATTATATTTGGTTTGAATCATGGCCATATGTCTGGGAGCCTATGGTAGCTCTCAGCAGCCCTGATAGGGTTGCCGGCTCTGGGTAGGGAAATACATGGAGATTTTGGGGGTGCA
This sequence comes from Gekko japonicus, assembly GCF_001447785.1. Lineage (NCBI taxonomy): Eukaryota > Metazoa > Chordata > Lepidosauria > Squamata > Gekkonidae > Gekko > Gekko japonicus. Next base: position 105,448 of record NW_015169292.1, read on the forward strand.
GCCTGAAGAAGGTGGGTTTGAGTGAAGAGAAGGACTTCAACTGTTTAAACGTACATGAAGAGTCTAGGGGACCTTAATGCTGGGGACCTTGAACTGGGTGGAAAGATGGGACAGCAATATTTCTCATAAATAATGTGGGCACCTGTGGTTATAGTGCAAGGTTTTATTGGGGAAAGCATACACAGTCAGCACATTGGGCTAAAGTTACTCTTTCAAACTACCTGAGTTATGTGCATGTGGAGCCTCTAGGGAAAAAAATCCCCTGTGATGTTTTCATGGCAGCTCAAAGAATACATTATTCTGATCTCTAGTACAACCTGAGTGTCCAAAAGCTTTTCGTATCCAGTAAGGTCTTGGTGACCTTATTCCTGTGCTTTAAGCAAAAACAACAACAACAAAACAAGACTCACAGAAATTTAGCAAGTGACACTTTTTTCTGACATTGAAATAAGGAGGAAGAAAGTTCACCTCTTTTATTTATGTATGCTTTATTTCTGGGTTGCTGTTGAAGACAGGGCCAGAAATAAGCACAAAAAGTAGTATACTGGCTAAACAGACCATGTTTGATCAAATAATATAATATTAGTTAACATTTATATTCAACCTCAGTGTTCAAAGTTCTTCACATACATTACTTCAGCAATCCTTACAACAATTCTGTAAAACCAGTCTAGTATTTTTAATCTGATAATGCAGTGACTGCTGAAACTTTGGAAGACTGTGGCTTTCCTAAGACCATCTAGTGAGTTTATAGTAGATGAAAGATTTGAACCATTGACTTCCTGATTCACTTGCACCTCTATCCTGAGGTGGACTAGGAATTAAAAATGGCCCCAGAGCAAGCTAAGCTGAGTGGCTTCTGTGGTGCTGCAAGTAGGGTTGCCAGGTGTCTTCCTCCTAGCGGCGGGGGGATTTGGGGGTCATTCCAGGGTGGGAACATTGGCAACACACTAACATCACTTCCAGCAATGTCCATTCTACTTTGGGGGCAAAACTCTATGGTAAAAATGGCTACAAACCATAGAGTTTTGCCCAAAAAGTAGAGTGTTGACCCCAACATTACCAATGTGATGGTGTCACTTTTAGAAGAGACATCAGCAAGTTGCCAACATCACATGAGGACATCTGTTTGGGGAGGGCGTTTCCCCACTGGCCAGCTGGCTGGTGGTGAGCCAGAGGCCACAAAAATGGGATATTCCCCACCTCCACCTGGGGACTGGCAAGCCTAGCTGCAAGTGAGCCCTCAGGGCCACTCAGCACAATGGGATGAACAATAGGTGCCAGGTCACCCTTTGCCCCATCTCCTCAGATTGACAGCAGTGCAGGAGCAGCCAGTCACTACTGCCACTGAAAGGTCTATGCCAAGTGATACCTGAGATATGAGAAGAGGTGTGAATCTTGGCTGTACTTGCTCCTGGCTGCCTTTAGCCCTCTAGAGCAGTTGTCCTCTAGGAAATTTCCCTTTAATTTATATGGGCAGTCTGCTCCAGGCTCACTCTCATTGCCATTACATTGTACTCTGTCAACCAAGGATAGATGGAGAAGAAAACAAAGCCCTAATTATTAGAGTTAACAGTACGAAGCACCTCATGTGGAAGAGAATAACATCCAGAAGAACCTTTCAGGATGAATATCCCACAGGTTTAATAATCTAGAATAATTTACATTTCACAAGAACACAAATGCAGCAGCAGAGATGTTTTAATCACCAATCTATCTTCATATATGCAGCTGCAACAGGAAGCAGTGGCTGACAGGAACAGCCTGACAATATTGTATCAATTCATTGAATGCTTATAGGTGGCTGACTCAATTCTAAAGTGATAAACCATGACAAAAAGGTATGAAAATAATATATTTCCTTTAGTGTCAATTTGAGATGTGATTTTAAAACTGTCCTGCTTTAGGTATATGAGCAGAATTTCTATTCTCTCTCTGCCCAAAAAAACCACACCTATTTGTTCAGGAAATATTCGAAACCAAATAAACTATAAATCTAGCCTTTAACAACACAAAACAGTTATTAGCACTCCTGGGATATTTAGGAAGGCTTCGATTCCTATAAACACTTCAAGGGCACATCTCTACAGGAGATTTGCAGATACATTTTAAAGTGTTGTGCCAAATGGAAAGTATGGCAAGCTGGCACCATGAAAACAGAAGGTACAAAAGGAATGGTAGCAATTTCTAAGGCAAACCAAAATATCCCCCCCACAATGCATAATTAATGTAATTAGCAGGGGAAGAAGTTGGGGAACATTTTGCCAGCAGTGGATTAGCAAGATCTGGACTGAGTTTGTCAATGCTTGACAACCTCAAACTGTGGACCCTTGATTTTAATGTAGTGATCCCATAGGGAATGTTTTATGTCCTAGCTGAATGGATACTTTCAGTTGGTGAGGCCTAATGGAATAGACAAAATGACTGGCCCATCACATCTAGACTGGCTCCTTCCCTTTGTAGCTGTTGGAAGTCAAGCCACATTGGGTTGGTTAAGTAGATCTGGAATAAAATGCTTTCTGGCCACTTTGAAAGTGGTGGTCATGAGACCTATAATGAAGAAGGCATCCATGAACACCAGTGCCCTAATCCTCCACTGCCTAGTGGACAATATTCCATTCTTTGGCAAGGTAATGGGATGAAGGCCAGTAAACTAAAGTTCAGTCCAGACAAGAGTGGTGTACTGTTGGTCAATGAAAAAATTGCTCAAGGACTGAGTCAGGGGTTCTGGATAAAGTGGTATTTCTCCTGATGGAGCGTGTTCATAGTACAGGGAACTGCTAGATCCTGGCCTAGGGTTGGAGACCAGGGCTTCTCCATGGCATGTAGTGACTTTTGTCAGGTATAGCCATTCCTCAAAAAGAGTGGTCTGACCACAGTACTCCATGCCCTGATCACATCCAGGTTATATTACTGTTATGTGCTCTACATGGGGATGCTTTTGAAAACTGTCTGACCACTTCAGTTGGCCCAAAATATGGCAGCCAGGTGGAGGCTGGATACAAGGATCATATCACTAAGCTGAAAGATCTGCACTAGCTACTCATCTGTTTCCAGGTACAATTCAACGTCCTGGTTCTCGGAGGTAGGGTATTTAAAGAACCACTGCCTGTTGTACTGTCCAGTCCACCAGTTATGACCTTCCAATGACCCCTGCTTTCTGTGCTCTGCAAGTTTTAAAAAAAATGTTAAGAAAATATTCAAAGATAACATCAGTCAGTAACAAAACATCAACCAGTAACAAAACATCCACAAAACATCATAACAACAGAGTTGAGATACCTGTACAAGGCAGACCTCAATATTACTTTATACAGAACTTACCGTATTTTTTGGACCATAAGTTTCATTAATGAAATAAATTTCAAATAATGATGATTGCTAAAGGAATACGGGGAATCTACATTCTTTAAAAGTTTCTCCAATACCAGGTACCACTTATTCAGGAAGTTTGACTCAGACATAGGATACTAATTTGCCCTCTTAACATCTGCTATTTTATCAAAAATTACATAGTCCCACAGACACATATACCCCTTTTTTATCCCAGGTAGCTGGGAGGCCTTCCAATGAGAGGCAATTACTTTTAAGCTACCAACAATAGCGTTGCAATTATTATTTTTTTGTATGTCGGGAATGTCTAAATCAGGCCAAATATTCAACAGTATTAAATGTATCATAAAAAGGAACTGTATGTCCAGTAATATAACTTATTTGTTGTGCAATATTTTCCAAAACTTAAGAACTATTGGGCAAAACCACCAACAATGAATATATGTTCCTTCCGCTCCATATCCTTGTCAACAATGAGAACTGTATTCCGAGTTTATATGCGCTATTTTAGTTGGTGTGGAGTACCTTTGAGTGATACATTTATATGTCTGGTATATACGAAAGAGCTGGTATGGAGCTGGTATGGAGCTCTGTTTGCAAGTTGACTTGGATGGTACCCAGAGATGGGGCTTTTTTAAAAGTGGCTCCTTCGCTGTGGAATGCCCTCCCCCATGAGGCTCACATGGTGCTTACTCTCTTTTAGGTGCCATGCCAAAATGTTTTTCCTTTGGCTTTTAAATGGAATTTTTATTTTTACAATCTGCTTCTAGCTTGAGGACTGTTACGAAGATCATGTTGACTGCTGAATGTTTTATGCTTTGGGGTTTTGGACAGAACACTAACAGTGCAGAGTGCCAATGCTACTGTGGTCTGATCCTGGCACAGATTCTATTGTCAAGTCCTGATCCGTTGTCCACTGAAAGGATTACAGACTTATATTAAAATAAATAAATATGTCTGGCAACTGACTTTTTGATATGTGAATGTGGGACTGAAACCTAAAAGGTCAGACCTTCTTAAAAATAAAAGGAACTGTGAGCTTTGTGCTTGTCCTGACTACATGCCTTTATTGTCTCTTAGATATTAGAAATGGAATCCACATCAATCACACAAAGTTATTTTTGGTGATTGCATTTTTGAGTGCATTGCCAGAAAACTGCTCTTTTATTTGACTGAATAAACATCTTCCCCACCATGAGAAAACGATGTACAGAGGAAAGCAATATTACCACAGCTATAACTAAATTTAATACCCAGAGAAATAAGAAAGGAAAAGCTCTGAAGGTGCAGAGAATTGATAAATGAATTTATAAAGAACTGGCTTCCAGTAATGATAGACTCTATTACCTACTAGAATGATCACAGTATTCTTATCCTTCTGCAATACCACTGGATAAAAACCAATACCTTATTTGAAGAAACTTGAAAAACTTTCCATCCCTGAAGTTTACTACTTTAAAAAAGCAAACTGTTTTCTACAATAGCCTTCATTTCATTTTGATTTGAATGGACAATTTTAACAGGACAATCCTAAAGTCATGCGGTAAACTGCTTAGGACACCAGCTAAGTGGTAAACTTAGCAAATGTTAGCATTACCAAGAAAAAAATCTCTTAATTTCCCTTTACTCAATCGCTTCCTGAAACCCCACAATCCATTTATTTTCCTCTTTTTAGGAATTTGGAGTCTGTTTCTAATTAATTTTGCTTTGAACAAAAAGAAGTCTGAAGAAAGGAGAGGCAGGAAGGGAGGTTCTGCCATATTTCAGGATTTTACTCTGCAGATGCTCAGATGCAAGCAGTGTCTTCCCAGACCTTCTTATCATTCTAGCAGAGCATACTCCTGTGGTGTGTAACATAAAACAACTGCAAGGTCTGTAGTGACAAAAGGGTGTGTTGATATCTGTTCAAAGAGAAATGACTCTTTTAAAGGAAAAAGAAGAAACTGAGAGGAATCAATGGCTATATCTAAAAAAAGTGAATTTCAAAAAAAGAAATCCTCCTCCAAATGCTACCAAATGCCCTGTGTGCCCCGTTGTGTGTGTAGTGAGAGGAATGGCCTACAGTGTGGGAGATGTTGGTTGAATTTCTGCCTACCTCTCCTATTTTGCTGCTGACTGTCTTGTTCCTGGTCACAAAGTGAACTTTGTTTTATTTGAACTTCCTCCATTGTATTGCTCACCTGAATGCTTTTCCCTGTTGAATGAATAGGGAGGTAATGTATTTATTTATTTATTATACTTATACCCCGCCCATCCTGCGAACAGGCTCAGGATGCTTACTGAGTATATTCTGTTTTATGTTCTCTTGTTGCTGTCCTGATGTGTCTCTTGTTCTGTGTGTGTTTTGGGTCACAGGTGTCATTCCTTTCCTGGGACCTGAATGGGAAAATCCTATGGGTTTTCTGTGGAGGTTTCCCCTGTCAAGACAGATATGGAACAGTCCAGGTGATATGGTTATAGTATATAGCCACAATTCCAAGCATATGTCTCTGCCTGCTGAAAATAAATGAAGCTTGTAAAAGGGAACTGAAGCACTACTTGGGGGTTATGGCTACACAGAAGGCTCCTTACTGGACATTCCACAGTCATGTCTACATTGGAAGGTGCTGCATTTCCTTTGTTCATTCTGGATGTAAGAATGGCAGGTTACATCTGGAAGGCATGCCAGCAATGGCTGAATGCTTCCATCTGTGGCTGACATGGGAGTGTTATCAGTGTGCTGCTCCATGACTGGTGTGCCTGGATCCCTCACTTTCAATCTTTAGGAGACAGTTGAAGACAGTTTTATTTAGGACTACATTTGGTTGTTTACTAGCACTCCTGAATTGTGATTTTAATTTTTTTAATGTTTTAATGTATTTTATTTTATGTGTTTTATCTATGTTGTAAGCCACCTTGAGCTCTATAAGGAAGAAAAATGGCTAATAAATGTTTTAAATAAAGTTACCTTTCATCCCTTCCAAATTAACAGTGGACAGAGTTAAGGTAAGCTTTTGTGTTTTCAAAAAAGTAAATATGAATCCCTTTGCCCCAAACGAAGTCAACTGACTTCAGTGGAGTTCCTCTGATTTTAAATAGGGGAAATTATCTCAGAAATAAGCCACAATGTTCTGCTACAAGGAGTGGAAGCACAAATACTACACTAATAAGTCTTGACATTAATGTACTACGTTGAATTCTGGTCACACCATTTCTGAGAGGATAGAAGCAAATTGGAGAAAGTTCAGACAAGGATAACAAAAATAACTGCAGGCATGGAAACTGTTCCACATGAGGAAAGATTTAAAAGGTTAAGACAATTTAGAGAGGAGATGAATAAGAATAGACGTAGCATAATTCTATAAAACAATACGTGGCATAGAGGAGGTCAATTTCAGTTACCTTGTGCATTTTAACAACTGAGAACAAAAGGCAACATTAGGAAATACGTCAGACGACACTTCCGGTTTATGGAGCAGTGATGGTGGGCATTCTCTGTGAACTGCGGGAGAGTGATCTGCACACCAGTGGTTTGGAGGGGTGCCACCTCAAGTGACACCCCCATGGAGCCTTTGCGATAGGCTCCAAGCCAAAGGACTTTTGAGGGGTAGCCGATGGCAGAATGCCGGAAAATTGAGGTTCCCCTCCATCCTGACGGTCCAGCCACTGTGTGGCCTCTGGGCACAAGCTGGTTTGACCGGGACAAGTGCCGGAGATCAAGCGGAATGGCGTTTAAAGTGAGCGAGGTCAGAGAAACTGACCAACAATGAACGTGAGTTCAGAATAAACCGGATTATTGTAAAAGTGGATTCCCCACCCCCAGCAAAAACAGACCGCAAAGAGGGACGCCTCTTATGCGAATGAACTGATAAACTATATGAAGGGGGAGAGGGGAAGAAACACGAGTGTTTTTGAGAGACTTACTTGAATATCGACATTGTGGGGTGATTTTTTTGAGCCAGGGAGAAGCGGTAGAAACTGTAAGCAAATCGGAAAAAATGGCAGCCCAGCAAAGAAAGCTGAAAATGAAACCACCGGGCAGCCAGAGCCCAAAACCAGAAGAGGGAGCAGACATCATTAAAATGCTAACGGACATGCTTAAGCCGGTAATGGAGCAACTCGATGGTGTTAACCAGCAACTGACCGTGATGAATAAAAATTTTGCATCTCAGCAGCTCCAGCTGAAAGAAACGAAGAAGAAAGTGGAGCAGGCAGCTGAGAAAATTAAAGAGATAGACACCACAAGTAAGAATTTAAAGAAAAGAATGGGAGAAGTTGAAACAAAGCAAAACTTTCAAGAAAGCTGTTTGCTACAACTACAGATGGAAAAAGCTAACATGATTCTCAGGTTCTAGGGAGTTCCTGAAGTGGAGAAGGAGGACCTGAGGAGGTTGCTCAGCGAGATCATCGCTCCAGCAATAGGCTTAACAGCGGATGAGCTGGTAAAAGAAATGGAGATTGGCCTATAGGGCATACTCCAATTATATTTTAAAAATAGCCTGCCTGGAGAAATCGTGGTCAGATTCTCAAGAAGACAGACCAGAGATGCTATCTTAAAAGCCACATCAGCAACTCCACTGAAAATGGGAAATATAACCATCAAAACCTTAAAAGATATTCCATTTGAAATCCGACAAAAGAGGAAAAATTATAAGGACTTAATTTATTTCCTTCAAACCAATGGAATTTCATATAGGTGGGCGATTCCAGAGGGTGTCATCTTTAAGATCAACGATAAAAGAGAGAAGATAGACTCCACTTTCAAAGCTAAAGAATTTTTGTGGCGCCAGTTGGGAATAGAGGAAGAGTCCAAGGAGGAAACAAAATCTAATGACTCTGCCACCTCGGGAACGGAGGAGGACTCTGCTGCAGAAACGGGAGCAGGTGCTGCCAGAGTTGTATATAGAAACAGAAAGCCAAAGTAAAGACAGAAGGACTCGGATAATAGCCTTTTGAAGCGAAGAACAAGAAGAATATCAGAAAGTTCTCTCATAACAACTAACATATTAACATATAAACATTGAAGCTGAGATAAACAAGAACTCTACAAGTATATTGTGATACTAACACTTATAGTATTAACACTTACACTAACAGGGATAAGATCTCCTCCTCTTGGGGTTTTAGTATAGTGTGGTTATCTATTCTTTATCCCTAGGTGCAGTTCCCTCCCTAATATTTTCTTTGTAGTTTTGTAGTTTATTGCAAAAATAAAAATATCCCTTCGGGGATTTAAAAAAAAAGAAAAGGAAATAAGTCAGACAAAAAACTTGACAGAACAATGGCTATCATCCATGTGGTCCATTTTATGGTCCTGAGCAGTGCACCCGCTAAAGTGTGCTAGCCTGCTCTGGAGTGCAAATTTTTAGGCTGTAGTGCAGGGATTTTGGCCCAGTGCAGGGTGTGCCAGGCCCAGCTGCTTGCCACATTTGCAACTGGCCCGCAGCTTCATGTGGCCCTGGGCAGCAGCTGGCTTCCCTCCCAGCAGCTGAGGCCAGGCAGCAATTCAGTTTCCAGCCCCCCCCCCAATTTGGGAATTTACAGCTTTCCAAACTCCCATCTCATTTGCAAAATGCAATTCTTTACCTCCACCCAGGGGCCGTTTCGTAGAAAAAGAGCTAGGTGAACTCATTAGCATAACTCATTAGCATATGCCACACCCCCTGACATCACCGGAAGTGTGTCATAAGGCCACACCCCCTGACTTTACCTCCACCCAGGGGCCGTTTCGTAGAAAAAGAGCTAGGTGAACTCATTAGCATAACTCATTAGCATATGCCACACCCCCTGACATCACCGGAAGTGTGTCATAAGGCCACACCCCCTGGCATCACCGGAAGTGTGTCATAAGGCGACACACCCCG
>NW_015169292.1:114696-114829 GCF_001447785.1 Gekko japonicus
CTGAATGAGGGCCGGAAGCGGGGCGGCCGGAATCAGGGGGCGGGGCTTCGTCATGTGCCCCGCCCCCCATACCTCACCCGGGGGAACTGCGATCCCCCCCGAAATGACATCTGCCTCTACCCCAATGCCACTT
>NW_015169292.1:117455-117585 GCF_001447785.1 Gekko japonicus
GAGATTTTTACAATGTTATTATAGTAATAAAAGACTTTACACAATAGTCAAATGTACGGTGGCTCACAGCCTTAATGCTAGTAGCTCCTTTGGCTCACAGTGTTGAATTTTTGCTCACAACACTTCACAG
>NW_015169292.1:118115-122438 GCF_001447785.1 Gekko japonicus
AAAATGGCCTTTAAAAACAAATTGGAGAGGGGAGGAGGGAGAGAAGATAACTCAATTTCTAATTTGAGGGGTTTCATCCTAGAAGTCTGTGGAATTTGATGGGAGATCTTCAGATCAAATCCCCAGGAGCAGAAAGAGTGAATTCTAATTTAGACTGAGCTGGAGAAATCAGATCATTTGTTAATTGAGAGCATCCCAATTGTTGTGTATGCTGCAACCCACTACACAATACCAATCCCACTGCATTTCATCGACTGCCACTTGCTGAGACAATGAAATGCTCAATGATATAACATCAGATCACTTGTTGAGATTTACTAGACAAGAAAAAATGTGCAGGGCTGCTGCTTTAGGTGGCAGCCTCAGGTTCTTCACATCATCTAGTTCAACCAAAGGTATCCACAAAAATATTAAGTAGAAGTTGTTCTCTTTAAGCTTTGGAATTTCACTGGGTGAAGCATGGAATTTCATTCCTTAGACTAATTTCACAGACGTCATTATGGCTCCTTTATACACAGACACACACATATAAGTAAGAGTTACAAGCACAAGTATTTTAAAGAATCATGCCTTCGGTTACTGTGCAGGAAATAAAATGGCAATTCTGAATGAATTTTAGTAGCACATGAACTTCATATACCATTGAAGTGGAAAATGCAAAATGAATTGTGCCACCACCTTGAACTACTCTCCAAGAAGCAAGTTCTAATAAGTGTTTGGTGTGTTCCCCTGAGGCTATGGCTGTCCTGCAGAGAATATAATATTAAAAGAGAAAATAACATGCTTCAACACAACCTGAAAGGCTGAGGGCATGCTTAAAAACTTTATTATATATATTTTTATCTCTTCCCAAGGTTTTTCTCGGTATGAGCTGTTGGTTCATTTTGCAACTCTGGGATGGTGAATTTCAGCTTTCAGACACTTTTAGTGATAAGCCTTTCTCTTCCTGACAAGAAATCTTATGTCTCCATGACCCACTTAAACTGAGATTTCTCCTGAATGATTTATCATCCTCTAATAGATGGCGACTCCAGCCTTATCACTATAGCTTCGGCACTCACAGTTCAGCTCAAACATTCGTATGTGGCTCTCACTTGGAACCAAAAATGACCCATCTATGACTACACATTTGATAAACATTTTAAAATGCCACCACATACAAAAACTGATGGATAAACAATAAAGTTGCATTTACAACATGCACAGCCCAAGTAAGAACCCATAGAATAAGTTTTCTTTTGTTTCCTCACCTTTTGTAAATTTTAAGGCGCATGAAAAAATGTCCTTGGTAAAAAAAAAAGATTTGAGTACAGGAGCACTGATTTTTGGTGTGTAATCTTTTGAGTCATCAGTTATGAGTTGGGATGGAGATCTCAGGGTGCGTTCAGACGGGACATTTGCAACGGTATAGGTGCCAGTTGGAATCGGTGTACTTACCGGCATTCATACGGCGAACATCTACCTTCCGTCCCTAACCGTTGCAAAGAGCTTTAAACCGTTGTATTCTGCCACTAGGTCCCCAAGTGGTGGTATCCTGAATACAACGGTTGTAATCGCTTTACCCCCCGTCTGATCACTTTCCAACGTTGCAGAGCCACTTCCATTCGGAAGCCTGAGGCTTCCGATTTTCACCCGCCATTTTTTTTAGGTCGGCGATATGCGCTTGGGCGAAGCTTCGACCCGGCGTTTGTTTTAAAAAAAGAAAAGAAAAGGTCCTTAGTTTAACTTTTAGAGGAGTCTGGGACCTCAGGGAGGCCACTTTGCTCTTTAAACTTTAAAGGTAAGTCCTTACCTTTAAACTTTAAATGTAAGATGGGGTATTTTGCGCATGCGTGAAGATCGCCATTCTGTGGATGGCTGCCTATGCGCATGAGCAAACTAAGTAAAAAAAACCAACACCGATGCCCGCTGTGTGTGTACGGGCGTATTGCGATGTGCTGCACAGTCAGGAGGTGAGTGTGATCGCGTTTCAGCCGGCATAAACTGCACCGGTTCCAACTGGTAGAGTTTATGCCAGCTGAAACGCCCCGTCTGAATGCACCCTCAGAGTCAGAAGGTGGGAGGGGTCTTGCAAAGAAGGAACTCAATATGCGGAATATTAGATATTTATACTCCACTTTCCTCCCCAATGAAGACCCTCAGCATATCATAGTTCTCTCCTTATCCATTTTATCCTAACAGCTACTCTGAAAGGCCAAAGGTCACCAAGTAATAGCAGAGTGGGGATTTAGACCTGGGTGTTATAGATACTAGTTCAACCACTACACTATAGTGGAATGTGTAGAACTTTCATTTTCAGTTGGTCTGTTCAACAACCAAAACCATGGTGATTAACTTGCTGTTAATCTTTTCCATTGAACCTTCATGGAAAAAGGTCAGGAAAAATATTACTATTTCTATCATTTCTTATTCTCATTATATTTTCCATTTTTTTCACATTAATGTGTCCTTTCAGGTGGAATGCAGAAGTATATGATTTAGTATTCTAATGCAGACGGAGGGATATGACTTAGTAAGCATTACAGACTCAGTGGGATGATTCCCATGACTGGAATGTAGTAGTGGATGGATATGAGTTGTTCAAGAAAAACCAAAAGGGTTGAAGAGGAGACAGAGTGGCGCTGAATGTGAGGAGAGGATTTGTTTCTCAAGAACTGAAGAAGGAGGGTGACAAAAAGCTGTGGAGCCTTGTGAGCAAAAATTCTACTTTGTGAGCTACTGCCATTAAAGTTTTGAGTGAGCGATTTGGCTACTGCATATATTAGTTGGCTCTGGAGCTATCCTTCCTGAGCGAAGATAAAAATGTGTGAGCCAGAGACTAAAAAACTGTGAACTAGCTCACACTAACTCAGCTTAGAGGGAACAATGGACAGCCCAGTGGAAAGTATCTGGGAGAGGATAAGGGAAAGAAGGACAAACAGTATTGTGGTTGGAGTCTGCTACAGACCTCCTGACCAGGATGAGGAAGTGGGCTTAACAGGGTATCCAAACAACATGACCTGATAGTCACGGGTGACTTCACCTTCCCTGATGTGTGCTGGGAGACAAACTCTGCAAAGCATCCACAGTCACGGACGTTCCTGATCTGCCTGGACAACAGCTTCCTTCGTCAAATGGTGGAGGAAGCCATGAGGGGCTCAGTCATACTTGACTTAATATTGACCAACAGGCAATAAATAGTAGATGGTGTAAAGATGGTGGAGACCTTTGGGGGAATGACTGTGTCCTGCGAGAATTCCTTTTGCTGTGGGGGACCAAGAAAGTTCATAGCCACATGTGTAAGTTAGATTTAAATGGGCAAGACTGCTGGAAGGGAAAGGAGCAATTGAAGGGTGGGTTTTCCTAAAACAAGAGCTCTTGCAAGCTCAAGCCATTGCTATTCCAACAAGAAGGAAACATGGTAAGGAATCCAAGAAGCCAATGTGGATGAACAGAGAACTCCGTGATGTGATAAGGGAGAAAAAGGAAATGTTCAAGAAATTGTGTAAAAGACATACCTCTAAAGAAGAGTATCTGAAGGCTGCTAGGCACTGCAGCACACTTTCTGCAGTACTGAAAAACCCCATGTTGATGCCTTTATATGCCCACAATATTTCAAGTTTTCCACAGTGGAATTTCCCTTACCAGGAGCAGACCCGAACTTTCCCCCCCTTTCCCTGCATTTTCTGACTTCCCAATTTAAGCAACTTTTTTTTTTGCCTCCGGTACGAACGTGCCACATATATACTTGTCACATTATTGCATTGTTATACTGTCAAGACAGGCTAGTCCAGTGGGTGCAGGGATTATTCTTATTGTTTGGCCAGCTTGTCTCCCCCCCCCCCTACAGCAATGGTTCAGCAATGTGTGGAATTTAGGGGAAACAAAGGGCTTCTAAACAGTTGAGTGGAGGGGGGGGGACACTTCAATCCTGGTTCCTTTCTTTAAAAAGGAAAGTTTAGGGAATATATTTTTTTTATTTAACATTCGGCTTCTATACCGCTCAGACCCGAAGGTCTCAGAGCGGTTTTACAATGGTGCTGCAAGCGCAGATCTTAGTCCTAATTCTATGGGCAGCCACATTATTGAGGGGTGGGGATGCCTACCAGCACCCGGGTGGGTTCGCTGTTCTCGGCTCTCCTCGGCAGTCTACTGGGTCAGCCAGCATCTGTGGTCGGTCCTTCCCCGGCATTGATCTTCCGGCGCGCGGCCGGAATATAAGAAGGATCCTTCTGTAGCATAGTGAAAACATCCCAGGCACTGGGTTTGAACCCAAGGGTAGCAGAATTTTTTTTTTTTTAAAGGGGCTTTTAAAGACCTGGGTTTTTTTTTTAAAGTACTACC
>NW_015169293.1:0-13799 GCF_001447785.1 Gekko japonicus
AATTAAGGTGCTCCATTAGCTGTTGCAACTCAAATGTCAATTTGGTTTTGGAACATGCATCCTCCACCAACCGAAGGAGGTTAGTCAGCTTATCAGGTAGCAAGCGTGAAACCTGCTGCACAGAGGAAGGCGTCTAATCAAAAGTATTTTAAGCAACATTGGCTTCAAGCATCTTTGTTGAAAGTATGGGAAACTATACATAAACAATTTTTTACGAAAAAATTTAAAATTGATTGCACCTTTGGAAGCATTTACGTTACCGAATATCTATGATGAAGAGAAACCAAAAAGATACCAGGACATTTTGAATGAGTTGAAACCATTAAAGGATTTATGGTGGTGGCAAAAAGCCCAAATAGAATCCAGATATACCAAAGACAAGAAAATAGGCTTCCATGAGAACGTGATGGAGACTGAAAAGATTATGATAGCTACTGACCAAACATTTATAAAAAGAACCCTACTCAATGACGTGATGGTGGAGGAAACAGTTAAAGTAAATATGATTCAATGGGCCCAAAATATTGGTCATAATATTGACTTAGAGCAATGGGATCAAATATGGAAGAAAAATATAAACATTACAAAAGCTATAGCCTATAAGGAAAATGTATACAAAATGTTTTATAGATGGTATGTAACACCAGAGAGGTTAGCAAAATATGACAGTAAATGCTCAAATAAGTGTTGGAAACATGAAAATAAGGTGGGTTCGTTTTATCATATGTGGTAGCACTGTGAAATAAGTAAAAAATATTGGGTATGGATTCATGGCTATACCATTTACACCAGATGTATTATTATTGAATATTTTACTCAAAGAACTCAATAAAGATGATTACTATGTTATTGTATACTTAACCACTGCAGCCAGAATCTTATACGCCAAATATTGGAAGACACCTGAGACACCCACAAAACAAAAATATATAAACAAAGTGCTAGAGGCAACTGAAATGGACAAACTGACTTTATTGATGAAAGGTCTTCAGGACGCTACATTCCAGAACACTTGGATATGATTTTACAGCTGGTATAATAAATATGCTTAGGCAGACACAATTAAAAGATGACTTACAAGATAAAGTATATGTATAACCCATCAAGATAGAATTGTAATGATATATACTCACATTATAAAACTAGGAAATATTGTTTATATTTAGGCATAAGTAATGTACTAACTATGAGAATCTACTACTCCCATCAATGTTATGTATGTACAGGGCTCTTTTTGTAGAAAAAGCCCAGCAGGAACTCATTAGCATAATAGGCCACACCCAACAGCAGAAACTCATTAACATATTAGCCCACACCCCTGAAAGCACAGCTCATTAGCACATTAGGCCGCACCCCCATGTTACCAGAAGTGTGGTTATCCAGCCACACCCACCTTTTGCTTGTTATTCTGTTTACCTTGTTTGGTGTCAAAACCCAGGGCTTTTTTTGTAGCAGGAACTCCTTTGCGTGTTAGGCCACACACCCCTAATGTAGCCAATCCCAATGAGTTCCTGCTGTTGGGTGTGGCCTATTATACTAATGAGTTCCTGCTGGGCGTGGCCAACTTGGGAGCCAGCCGGAACTCCGTTCCTGTGCGCTCCTGCCCAAAAATAGCCCTGTGTATGTATGTTTTATTATTTGTCTAGTTTGTATTGTATTGTGTTAAAAAACGTAATAAAATTCTGTCCCTAGGGACAGTTAAAAAAAACCAAAAACCTGCTGCACAGTGTCCAACTCAATGCCGAGAAAAGTTTGGACCACACTAGCCCTTCCATTTTCTCACCAGCTAAAGGAACACCAAGTTCCCTAGCCAACTGCTCAAAATTGGACAACAGCTGTGCACAACCCCCTGATCCAGCAGGTCCAGCAAATAGAAAATCATCCAAATAATGGATAGTACTGAACAAGCCCATGCATGCACACAAGGTCCATTCCAAAAATGAACTGAACCATTCAAATGCAGCTCAGGACACTGAGCATCCCATAGGGAGGGCTCTGTCCATATAAAACTGCCCATCAAAGGAGAAACCCAGAAGAACAAAGTCATCTGGATGTACTGGAAGAAGACGAAAGGCCAATTTGATATCACATTTGGCCAATTCGGCCCCTCGCCCACAACCATGGACCATGTGGATTGCTTCATCAAAAGAAGTGTACCTGACTGAGCAGAGTTCACTAGGAATCACATCATTCACCGAGCCACCTCGAGGGTAAGACAAATGGTGAATGAGGTGATACTCCCCCAGTGCTTTCTTGGGCACCACACCTAAAGGTGATACCTGCAAGTTGGGAACTGGAGGTGAAGGAAAGGGGCACTCCCTTCTAAGCACTCCTTTTGAATATTGGCTCTAACCTGCTCCATGCCCCAAACTGAGGGCAAATTGGGAGCTGAAAAGGGACACCTCTCACCCCTATAGGGAATGTGGAAACCAGACCTAAACCCATCTAACAAGTACTGCCTATCAGCAAACTTAGGATACAGGCACAACCAGCGGTCTAATACCAGAACTTTAACTGGACTGGGTCCCTTTATCAGGTAACGCCTGACCCCTGACCCCTCCCTGATGCCTGCTACCCTTGCCATCCTTAGCGGCAGGTCTGGTTTTGGCCTTGGGGCAGGATGGAAAGGAATAGGGGCTGGAACAAAGAGGGCACTCATGGTGAAAAGTGCATGTTTTCTGGCTACAATACCCCTGCGAGGAAAACTCCCAACAGAGAGGGTGTTTTTTAAATGCCTGCCCACCCTGAGAATGCGGGGCTCTCGCATTGTTGTTAGTAGTGTGCCACACTACATGTCCACTATCAGAGTGTTCCCCCAAGATGGGCTTGGCCGGGGACATCATCTGCATCCACGTGTGGATGGATTTGATTCCAGTGAAGCGCTGGGTACATAGCTGCTTTCATGCGGAAAGCCTTGTCATACTCCATCCATGCTGACCCAGCAAAGCCAGAATAACCCTTATAGATTATATCCATGTACTAGAGCAGAGATGAGGCCCTCCAAGGCTGAGCTCTAACAATTACCCCAGCATAAATTAAAAAGCCAAGATACCAATTGGCGTATATCCTATCTACACTGCGGCACTTCAGGCGCTCTTTGTCCCATTCGTCCAAGTCTTCTTTATCCCTCTTGTCTAGCTCCCTATACAATAAGGAAAAGACATCCACATACTCGCCCCTTAATATCTTATCGCTAGTGGCTGTCATAAGATGGTCCCCTAGATACATTGCCAGTTCACCAGATGGCAACTCCTTTGCTGGTACCATGTCTTATGTCCTACTGCCCTGATAAGGAGAAAACCACCCTGGCCACACACCGCCTTGCTGGTACTGTGTCGTGTTAGGCGAAGGCACCCAGCCGGCCAGTGGCTGGCCATTCTCTGGACCCCATGACCATGATGGCAGCAGCCCACCGACTGAACCAGACAAGGTTCCTTCTACAGGTTCTGGGGCTGCCAACCCAGAAGACGTCTGTAGGCCGGCAGGGCCCCATGGCCAATAGGTACCAGGTGTTTCTGAGGAGTCAGGCTTACCTGCCACCTGTGACAGACCCCCATAAGGTACCACCTGTTGCTCCTCACCCGCATGCTCCATCTGGCCTTCCTGCATCTCCACCGTTTGAGCCTCTTGGTCTCCAAGAACTGCAGAGTTGCTAGCCAAACCCACGCACCTACTTTCTTTTTTTAAAATTATTTTTTAATCAGTATTTTTATTGAGTTTATAGTATCATCAGCCTGTCTCATACATATTAACCAAGTCGATAACAAGATTACATAAAGATCCTATAACAACACTTATCTTTACCATCAGCACAGAGCAATACATAATGCAAATTACATTTACATACACCTTTCGCACTTTTCTTCAATTTAAATATCTCATCTGTGTTGAGTAAAACCTACTAATATAATTTCCTTGAAGTTTACTTGCTAGCTTTTCAAGCATCTCTTACAAAACTTTCTATCAATAATATAGAACCATCCTACCTTATTTTCCTTCAACTTAAGACATTTTCTTTCCTCCAGTAATCTGCTGACTCATTGTTTCCACAATATAGACAGGGTTTTATATTTCACATATTTTTGAGTTCATTTTCCTTTAGTACATTTTTTCCCTTTTCTGCCACTCTTTATACACCTTTATACACCTTAAATTCATTAATCTTTTCTTACATGCCATTGTAACCTATTTAACTAAGGGATTTACACTCCTACTTTTAGGCTTAAATTTGTATACTTTTTTAATACTATTCTTCAATTTTTAACCTGCCTGGACTTTATCTTAACTACCATACTTGGTCTACAACCACCATGTTTAATCTCCTACCATCATTCCTCCTACTGACCTCCCGGCATTAACCTTCCAAGCATAATTTCCTACCAAATCATAACCTTAACACATAGCTTAATCTACTTCCCCCAACTCTAATTTTCCCCTCATCTTTGCTTTTCACATTATGCTTACTGAATAAATCCTATTCCCACCTGAGTCTATTCTTTCCTATACCCATCACCATTCTACTATCACAAATAAATAAATACATAAATCGTTGAATTAAGAGTCATTTTTCCATTTCGTCAGTAAATGAATACATAAATAAGTAATTTAAGGGTCATTTTTCCATTTCATCTTATATTCAGAAAAAACCCAAACTTTCTAACTTCCCATTCCCATCTGAGTCTATTTTTTCCTATATCTAACACCATTCTACTATCACAAATAAATAAATACATGCATAGTTAGATTAAAAGTCATTTTTCCATTTCATCACTAAATACATACATAAATAGGTAATTTAAAGGTCGTTTTTCCATTTCATCCTATATTCAGAGAGAAACCAGCCTTTCTAGTTTTTATACAGTTTTTTCTTCCATCTAATCATTTGTAATCTCCTCTTCTGTCTCAACATGTCCATTTGTCTTCTTCCTATATTCATTCCTTGTCTTCCTATTCTCGCCTCTCTGGTTTTCAGCCAATCTATTTCCCCTATTTTGTTACTGTTCCCTTTAAATTTCCAAGCCCGATGTTTCCTTCTTATAACCCTTCTGTCTCTTTCTTTTTCATTTTTCACCCGTTGTTTCTTTTCCTTTGGTAGTCCAGACTTAACATAAGATGGTAACAATGTCTTCCCCCCTTTTTTTGGCTTTTTCACGCAGTAGGAGTTGAGTTTTTCCATTGTCTTTCACTTTTATCAACTCTAAATCTTTTTCCTGTTGGCAGTCCTCTGAGATTTCCTTCACATTAGATTGCTCCTGTTTTTCCTGTTCTTCTACCCCTTCATTTTCCATCTGTGCCTTATGCTTTTCTTTCAACAGTCCCGCAAACGCCACTTTGCAACCCTCTTTAGCTGCCTCTTTCACCATTTCAAGGAATTGCTCTACTGTCATCTCACCTACCTACAAAGTCTCCTTAGGCTCCCCCTCCATATCCATCTTGCCTTCCATTTTCAACCAATCTTCAAGTCTAACTATTCAGAATTTATCAGTTTTTACCCTTTTTTCCACTAAGCCACTCCTTTACAAAGATGCCAGCAAAAGTCCTTCTCTGCCCCAAATCAAGTTCCGTTCCATGATCAAGTCCCTAAATTCCTGCGGCCGCAGTCATTCTTCAATCCGGACATTTCCGCTCGGGGGCTTTCCCTTTTTCATTTAACAGACCAAAATAGTTTTACAGTCCAAGATAGATTTACTCACACATCGCTTTTTCTCTGTTGCTGCGGTTCTTTTACTTCTTTGTGTAATTAAAAGGATGGAGGCATGCTCCTTCCATCCCTCGTTTCTGCTTCGGGGCCGTTCCGGTCACTCCCCTGCTTTGCCAGGACACGGGAGGGGCCAGAAAAAGCACCCCTTGCTCTAGCCCCCTCTCCGGGGGGGCTATTCGGAGTCTCCCGGAAAACGGGAGGCCCGAAAGACAATGAAGAAGGCTCGGGCAGCTCGGAGCAAGCTGAGTGTCTGCCCGTCGACGCGCCGTACCGGAAGTGAACCCCCACGCACCTACTTTCAATGGCAGAAAGACAAGTGAACACTTGGGCTTGAAAAAACCTCAGTAAGTGACATAGCAGGTTGCCCACCCCTGCCTACAGTGGAAGGAGGCCCACCCAAGCATTGCTTAATGGCTGCCAGCCGCTCTAAAATGGCCCTGTTCACCGGGGTATCTAAAGAAGCATCCAAAGGCAGAGCCAGCACCCATGAGTGCCAAAGAGATTGAAGCCGCTGATGACCTCACTTGCGTGGAAACAGCACCCACCCACGCAGAGGGCACTGTGGAGCCAAGTATGGAAACAGTGCCTGCAGGCACCAGGACCCCAAATATAGAAACAGCGCCTATAGCCACGGAAGGCACCGAGCCACTAGGAATCAGAGGCAAGGCCCCATCATTCGGCTGCTTTGGGGTAAGCTGCTTTCTACTTGCTGTGTCCTGGCCCAACCGCTTAGTTATGGGCTGCTTTCCTGAAGTGGCCCCCAAGCCCTTCTTTGGACCCATGATATGTGACAAATAAGATGGCCACCAAGGAAAGAGGCCTAAAGTGGCCTCCACTCCACTCTCCCTAAAATGGCCACGGCTCTATGTGCCCTAAGATGGCCATTTCCTCTAACCACCCTAAAATGGCACCAATCAACAAGGTAGTGGTAATGATGGGGGGGAGCTGCACTGGCCAGCAGATAGGGCAGACAAGAACCACGGAGAGGAGGCAGCCTTATCACACTGCCTCCTGTCACCTAGTCAAACCTAATGGCCACCTAAGTTGATTACTAGCCACCCTGCTCTAAAATGGCTGTCACAGGCCACCTCCAAAAATGGCCACCAAACTGCCCCCGGCGTTGTGCGCAAAGCCTACTTGCAGTCCCTGCTAAAGGCCACCAACCGCAGAGGGGCCAGTGGATAGATTGGGGGAGTCCCTTCCCCGACCCACTAAAACAGGCCACCCTTGGATGCCAGCCACCACAATACAGAAAAATGGGCAACTCCCTCCCTCTGACTAGTTGGAACAGGCCGCCACCAGGCTCCTCCCATCATTGGTGCCGGAGTTGCTGCCAATGCCCAGGGACAGCCTCCACTGCCCACCAGGACAAGCCACCACTGAATTCCTGTCTCCGCTGTGGCCGTCAAGCTCCCACTGCTGCTGTGGGCCGTGGCAGACCCTCCAACCACCGCCGTCACCAGGTCTGCCCTCCGCCGCCGGAGTCTCCCTGCTTCCCCTGCTGCTGCCGCATCAGGACAAAGGCCTCTAAGCCAGCAGCAGCTCAGTCCTCATGCTCACTTCACCCTGAGCATGCCAGAGGACTGCTGAGGCAGAGGGCAGGAGCCAAGCCTAAATAGGCTGGCTCCACCCCCTGCCTGGCACTGTGCTTCTCACAGCACCAGCACCGTCTCCTCCTCCTCATGAGGAGGCAAATCAGCCCCCTCCCACCAGCGCAAGCTCGGCAGGAGTTGGGGCTCGCAATTCACATAGGCACACAGCTGTAAAGCAGCGTGGTCATTTATTGGACAACATCAGGAATTAGTAACAAGCCAGATGAATGGGGTTGCCAATTCTCCTGCTCCAGCAAGCTGCACTGAAAGACCACTGGACCACAGACTGTGCTGTTCCTCACTGTATGCTGTATGCTGATCATAAGGCTGTCTGTTGAGCAGCATGTAGTGGTACAGAATGGTAGGCTGAGAGAGAGAGCGACTGGCACAAGATCATACTGCAAACTTCCATGGCAGAGTAGGGGTTCGAATCTGGGTCTTCCAGATCATAGTCCAACACGTAAACCAGTATACCACACCTGCATTTCTCTAAAATTCCTGTTGAGGACAGAGAATTATTAGGACACTGAGCAATTATGTGCTCTTCTCCTATATAAGAGTTACCAAGTTCATTTGCTGTCCTGATCTTTTCACTAAAGCAGTGTGCCTGCGTGTTCTCTCTCTATCATCCCCAAGAAGACATACAAGCTTCCTGCAACAAGGTGCTGACTGATGCTCCTGTCCAAAGTGGCAAGTCTTCCCCATTTATCTGTCCTGAAGAATTTATAGTCTTGGTAGACCTCGGGAAAAATTGAAAGTGAAGAGAAACTGTGTGTTTTGTGTGTATTTGTGTGCTACAACCCTGAAATGCAGCCTTGGCAAAATAAGCTTTCACTGCTTTTCTAGCTTTTCTGCTTTTTCCTAACTCAAAGCAAAAAAATCTCCATTGGGATTGCTATTAATGGGTGACCCTCCTGCTAAGTGCAGCCTCCCCTCTTCTCCTTCCAAGCCCTGAATGGATGATAGAAAACCTCTAAATGGGAGGAAAGGTCATTCATTTTCCGTGCATCCCAGGTCTAACACCTGAGATAAAAATCATGGCTGACTTTTAACCATAAACTCTGGTGTTTAACTTATTTGATTCCCTCTGTGGTCCAGCAGGTAGAATGCATGATTTATCTCCTGGAAGTTCATAATTCTGATCTCTCCAGGTGGCCTTAAAAATTCATTATCTGTCCCCCTCATCCCTCCCTTCACTCTGAAGTTATAATCCGATAGATGCTGAACTGAAATCCAAGAGGCTGAATGAAGCCACTTGTTATTCTATAGACCCTATTGCTGACACTGCTGCTGCTGCTACTGGGTGTGCAGAAGGAACTCATTGTGAGTCATTCTTTGTGCCATTTTTTCCCTGGCACTTTTCTACTAAGACTGACCTTCTTACCTCAGCCTAAGATTAGCCCTAGGACATTTTATCTCTGAACTGCTGCTACCAATCTATTTTGCTGTTTGATCGCTGAGAGAGCTTCTTATCCTGAAAATGAGTGAGGTGGGTTTGAAGATGTGTGACTACAAAAGGAATCCACCCCCCCCCAAAGTCCCTTGAAACTAAAGAAGCACTTAAAAAAAAAACAACCCTAAGTTTTGTGATGCTTAGATGAGAGAGCTTCAGCCCAGTTTTCAGATTTCTTTCTTTATATAAGCCTATTAAAATGAATACTCTGGGTTCTTAATGGAATGCTTTGAGGACCGGAATCTAAAAATCAAGAATCATATAACCCAAAGAACAGAACTTTGCTTTTAACAAATACCAATAAAGGTTAGTGCCATTTATCCAAAGGAGTTTATATCTGCTTGGCAACACAGCAGAAACCTCCCAGTATATATAAATTAAAAAATACAAACTGGGAAAGTCGCTATCATATGCAAAAAATATGCATTAGAATAGCAAACACATCAAGTGTGCAAATGGAAATACATTTATAAGACATGCAATATTACAAATCAACAGTTCACAGTGTCAACAGTTTCCCAACAATTTACAGTCCAACAGTATCAACAAATTACAAAGAGTCCGGCTTCAACTTCGTTTTGATGGAAAACTTAATCAGAAGTGATTACAAGCAACCATTATGTGTTTGAATCCTGTTTTGCAGATGAACAGAACATTCTCTATGTTGCTATGCAGTATACTATCTGGGACTATCCCTTCAATAGGCTTAAAAACTTTTTATACGTGGGCAAATCTCTATGTGGTATTCTTACAGCTACTAAATGGCAGCATATATAATGAATATAAAATGTGAACATCAAGCAGCATGCTGATTGACATTTGCAGCTTTATTTGTCAATATCTCAGTGAGTGCATAACTTGATAAACAGGGGTCATTTGAACATTATTGTAGTCACATGGGAGATACTTTCACATGGGAGTAGCTAGGGTAAGATTTAAATGACCTAACCACATGGTTGGCGACAAATCTCGTGACACTATCTCATAGACTAATCATGCTATTTCTATGGTCAGGACTCAGATGATAGGCCCTGATCTATGTCATTTTTGCCATTTAAAAATTAACATGACAGCATGCAATCTACTCACAGAAAACTGGCTCCATGCAGTGACAGTAAAACATCCTCTGTTTAAATAAGCAATTTCTGTGCATTAGTAAAGAATACTGTAACAATTTTTTGCTGCTTTCTGACACGCCTTTATACCACTTTATACGCAAAGGCACTTTGAAGCAGCTAACAGAAATATGTGATTGCTAAGTGCAGTAGCACAAAACAAGAGGAAGTGGCTGCTACGCCAGTTGCTGTGCCACGAGACATGGCCTCTGCCTTCAGCTACCAAACACCTGCAAGACTGTCTGTACAAAACAGGAAGCTTTAGCTTAGCTAAGCAAGAAGGTTGTGGTGTAAGTTGGAAAAAAATGCTGCCTGCAAACAGCTAAAGCTAAAGAATTTTTTTCCCATTCTGTCTTGCAAGAGGAAAATTCCACTGCTGTGACGTGTACCCGAAACTTTTGACTGACTGTATAAAAGCTTTGTAACTGCGCAACTCAGAGTTCAGCCATTTTCAAGCACCTCAGTGCGGCTGGACCTGACGTGTCAATAAACTTAACTTCTCCCACCTGTTGTCTGGCGGTCTCCTGCTTTGGATCTCAGGCCTCCTTTCATGGTACTACATTTTCTGGTTCCCTGACTGGGAAGGGGGGGGAGCACCCAACTGAGGCCAGGTCGTTGGGGCCCTCCTGAGCCATGGCTTTGGGGTGAATCACTCCGGCTTCGACTTGACGTCTCGACAGGCACCACTTTTGATTTCAAAAGGTTGACTCTTTGGTTGCTTCTGTGGGTGGTTCTCCCATTGCTGCTCACTCTGTGAACCCAGCCAGGGGGACAAGTCCAGGAAAGACTCTGGAGTTAGGTCAGTATTAATCGGTATCAGTCCCCTTCAGTTGAAGGGAAGAGGGAGTCTGATCACTTCCCTATCTGGGTCAGTTTTCTGACAGGCAGGTCAGAGAAGCGGCGACTTCTCTGTGATCAGGGTGGGAACATTCCATGTACGCGAGTGGTATGTATGAGGTATTGAGTGAGCGCGGACCCCACAAGGGGGAAAGCCAATCTGAAAATGGACCTTCAACGAGTGCATTTCCTGCCAGCGCGAGGGTCCCACAGCCAGGCTACCTCTATCTAGCCTAGCAGTGGCCCGTGCAAATGTCCATGTTCAAGAAGAAGAAGAAAGAAAAAGGAGGGAAGAAAATAGGCTGAGAAAGGTGAACCTCTTATGCCCTGATGTGAATCTAATAGAACCCCCATCCAGTGAACAGGGCCCATCAGTACCCCCTCCTACCCCAGAGGATGCCCAAAGAGAGAAGGACGAAGCTCAGAGAAAGCCCCGTAATCTTTCATTAGACCTCGACCAGATATATCCCGACTTAAGGGGATTGTACAAGGACAAAGAGAGTCCAACCTCAATCCCCACAGTCCATCTGAGATGGGATTCCTGCATGGGCCTCTGAATACAGAGTGGTCCTGGACGGGTCGATCGGTCCGCAACTCCGAGGCCACCTAATATAATGCCCCCGATTCCCCTACTGTGTCCCTTAAGGCAGGTTCCTGCCGGGTCAATGGGCAACCTAGTCTATATTTATAGTCCCTTCAGCACGGTAAACCTCTGTAATTGGAAGACTCAAACTGTGCCCTATAGTAAAGACCCAAAGCCAATGACTGACCTGTTTACCACTATAATGGCCACCCATGCCCCAACTTGGAGGGATTGTTCGCAGCTGCTGTCTGCCTTGTTAACATCAGAAGAAAAATGGCAGGTGATGGCTGCCGCCAAACAATCCCTTGTGGACAGGGTGCCCATGGACCAAGAAGAGGCAGATGGGTGGGAGAGAGATTTCCTGAAGCAGACCCGAACTGGAATTTCAATAATGACCAACATCACACACTGTTGCAAGAATATAGAACTGCAATCCTCACTGGTCTCGCAGAGGCAGGGAAGAAACCCATGAATAGATCCAAGCTCAAGGAGGTGATCCAGGAGCCAAATGAACACCACATGCATTTCTGGAACTCCTCTGCAAGGCTTATCACCTTTACACTCCATTTGATCCTGAGGCAGAAGCACTGCCTAACCCAGGAAAGCCTTTTTTTCTCTGCATTGATGAAAAGGAAGGAGTGACCCAAGGCGTCCTTCTGCAGAAGCTTGGCCCCCACAAAAGACCCGTTGCTTACCTCAGCCAGGCTCTTGACACCGCAGAACAAGATCTGTCTCCCTGTCTCCAAGAGGTTGCCGCCTGTTGCTGCCTTATTAAATCAGCCAACAAATTCACCTGGGGTGCCCCGCTTACTGTGTATGCATCTCATGGAGTCAAGACTACCCTAGAGGCAAGAGGCCATGAATATCTCATTGTGTTCTGGATGGCTCGTTATCAGGCCATCCTCCTCAAAAACCCTAGAGTAGCCTTAGCACCAGCAGTGACTGTTAACCCTGCAACCCTGCTTCCAGTAACTGAGGAAACGCCTGACCATGACTGCCTCATCACAGTGGATCAGGTGTTTGCCAAGACCAGCCCTTGCCCAACCAAAAGATGACCCTTTACTGCCATGGCAGCAGTTTCTTAGATGGTATGGGTCAACACCGAGCTGGCTATGCTGTTGTAGATGATGAAAAAGTGGTGTAAGCAGAGCCCCTATGGGCAGGGATTTCAGCCCAGCTTGCAGAAATCATCGCCCTCACTGCTGCACTGACTCACTGATTCAATGTTCGCCTTCAAGTCTGCTCATGCTCATGGCATCCTCTGGCAAAACAGAGGATTCATCACAGTTGCTGGCAAAGACATCAAGTATGGCCCCAACCTACTTTATTTTATTTATTTATTTATCTTTAGATTTGTATCCTGCCCTACCCTGAAGGCTCAGGGGGGCTAACAAAGGCACAAAGTGCCAAGATTAAAACAATAAAAGCACATAATATAAAACAGTAAAATACAGTAACAGTAAAAAAAATCACAGTGCTCCATTTTTCACAAGATGGGGTAGATCTTAAACCCAATGGTAACTTTCCTGAAATATATCATCCTTTTCCTGCCAGAGGCACCTCGCACCCCCAAAGGTGCCAGATAGTCATGGTGATGGTGTGACGGTGCATAGATGGCAATGATGGAGTAATAGTGGCAGTGGCGGTGGCTCCTACTCGAAAGCCTGGTGGAAGAGCTCCGTCTTGCAGGCCCTGCGGAACTGAGAAAGATCCCGCAGGGCCCGGATCTCCTCCAGAAGCTCCTTCCACCAGGTAGGAGCCGCCACCAAAAATGCCCTGGTTCTGGTCACCACAAATTTAATATCCTTGGGGCCTGCAATTTCCAGGAGATGATGACCCCCTGACCGTAGTGCCCTTGTGGGAACATATGGAGAAAGGCGGTCCCTCAAGTAGGCTGGACCCTGGCCATAAAGGGCTTTAAAAGTAAGAACCAGCACTTTGAAGTGAATCCAGTACGCTATTGGCAGCCAGTGCAGCACTTTCAGCATAGGGTGAATGTGGTCCCTCCTTGAGAGACCCATCAACAACCTGGCTGCAGCATTCTGCACTAGCTGCAGCTTCCGGATTTGCGACAAAGGCAGCCCCATGTAGAGAGCATTACAGTAGTCTAGCCTTGAGGTAACCGTCGCCTGGATCACCGTGGCCAGGTCCTCACGGCTAAGGTAGGGGACCAACTGCCGAGCCAGCCGAAGATGATAAAAGGCTGCCGTGGCAGTGGCTGCCACCTGGGCCTCCATCGTTAAAGAGGAGTCCAGGCGCACACCCAAACTCCTAACCTCCGACGCTGGTAAGCCGAAGATGATAAAAGGCTGCCGTGGCAGTGGCTGCTACCTGGGCCTCCATCGTTAAAGAGGAGTCCAGGTGCACACCCAAACTCCTAACCTCTGACACTGGTACCAAAGGCACCCCATCAAAGGTCAGGAGAGGGAGCCCCAACCCTGGGCCGATCCAACTCAGGCCCAAGACCTTCGTCTTTGCTGGGTTTAGTTTCAACTGGCTCAGTCTGAGCCACCCAGCC
>NW_015169293.1:14014-14172 GCF_001447785.1 Gekko japonicus
GAGATTGTCAGTCAGGGCGACCAACACCGTCTCCATCCCATGACCCGGGCGAAAGCCGGACTGGTAGGGATTGAGGATGGAAGCATCCTCCAGAAAGCTCTGTAGCTGTAACGCCACCGCCCTCTCAATGAGTTTGCCCAAATAGGGCAAATTAGACA
>NW_015169293.1:15600-28429 GCF_001447785.1 Gekko japonicus
CGCATGTAGATGTTAAACAACTTCGAGGACAACCCAGCCCTCTGAGGCACCCCACATTCCAGGGAATGTCTCTGGGACTGCTGGTCCCCTATCGCCACCCTTTGTCCCCGACCTTGGAGAAAAGAGGTGAACCATTGAAGAGCAAGCCCCTGAATCCCTGTGTCAGCGAGGCGGTGGGCTAGCAGCTGGTGGTCGACTGTGTCGAACGCAGCCGACAGATCTAACAACACTAGTGCTGCCACACCACCCTGATCCAGATGCCTACAGAGATCGTCAGTCAGGGCAACCAACACCGTCTCCGTCCCATGACCCGGGCGAAAGCTGGACTGGTAGGGATCGAGGACAGAAGCATCCTCCAGAAAGCCACCGCCCTCTCAATGAGTTTGCCCAAATAGGGCAAATTAGACACCGGCTGATAGTTAGCCAATTCGGTCGGGTCTAAAGATGGCTTTTTAAAGAGAGGGCAGACCATTGCTTCCTTGAGTGCCCCAGGGAACTGTTCCTCTGAGAGGGACATGTTGATAATTTCCCGCAGGGCACCTCAAAACCCCTTGCGGCCTGCTTTAATGAGCCAAGAGGGGCATGGATCAAGGTCGCATGTGGTTGGACGCACCGATACGAGCAATCTGTCCACTTCCTCCAGACTGAGCTGGTCAAAACGCTCTAAACCCGGCACCAAAGACGTGCAAGGGGCCTCAAGTTCGCTCACTGTTTCAATTGTGGTGGGGAGATCGCAGTGGAGCACCGAGACTTTATCTGCAAAATAGCTTGCGAATGCCTCACAGCCTATATCCAATTCCCTAGCATTTTGTCTGCCCTGTGGCAGAACTGTCAAAGACTGAATTGTACTAAATAATTGGGCCGGGCGTGAGCTAGCAGGTGCAATCTTGGTTGCATAGAAATCTCTCTTTGCGGCTTTGACTGCCATCTCATAGGCTTTCATAAACATTCTATAAGATGCTCTTGATGCTTCGTTGCGAGCTTGGCGCCACCGTCTCTCTAGCCATCTCAGTTCTTGCTTCAGCTTACGCAGCTCTTGGGTATACCAAGGCGCTCGCCTAGCACGAGTGCGGAGAGGGTGCCTGGGAGCGATCTCGTCGATGGCCAAGGAGAGCCGGACATGCCAGTCCTCCACCATCTCATCCAATGAGCCGCCAGGGGGCCTCAGGTCCCACAGGGCCATCTGGAGCCACAAAGGGTCCATTTGGCACCACAGGGTGAGCATAAATCTGCTTGCTGCCTGAACAGGGTCGGGGTGGAACCTTCAGACGGGCCTTCAGGGCCCAGTGGTCCAACCACAGCACTATCTCTGTAGTGATCCGGTCCACCTTCACCCCCGCCGTGAAGATCAAGTCAAGCATGGGACCAGCCCGATGTGTGGGAGCTGAAACAAGTTGAGAGAGTCCCAGTGACGCCATGGTCGATACCAGGTCCGTAGCCCGGCTGGAGGCCGCGTCCTCGGCATGGACGTTAAAGTCACCCAAGTCAATCAGCCTAGAGTGCTCCAGCGCCCAGCCTGATACGGTCTCCAGCAGGGATAGCAGGTTACTGGCCAGTGCGTTAGGTGGTTGGTACACAAGCCAGATTGCCAAACTCTCCTCAGCCTCCAGCATCAAGCCGACACATTCAACGCCCACGATCTCCACCGAAGGGAGTGCCCTGAAGGAGTAAGCCTCCCGAATAGATAGCCTCCCCTCCAGCCCCTGACTCCGTGACTGGTGGAGGACCAAAAACCCAGGTGGGGCAAGCCGGGCGAGAGCTACTGTCTCTCCCTCCCACACCCAGGTCTCGGTCACACATGCCAGGTCAGCATGTTGTTCTGGTACAAAATCCCGAAGAGTTGTAATTTTGTTATTAATAGACCTGGCGTTAAACAGCACCAGTGATG
This sequence comes from Gekko japonicus, assembly GCF_001447785.1. Taxonomy (NCBI): domain Eukaryota; kingdom Metazoa; phylum Chordata; class Lepidosauria; order Squamata; family Gekkonidae; genus Gekko; species Gekko japonicus. The sequence goes on from NW_015169293.1 coordinate 17,489, forward strand.
GAGGGGGGTTCTTCATCCTGGCCCCACTGCCAGCCACCATTGGGATGGGCCATAGGCTGGAAGGGCGCCGAGCCGCTCTGTTTCTCTGCGCTACGGTTACTGATGGAAGCTGTAAATCTCCCAGAAAAGGTGGCCATCATTCATTGCAGAGGCCACCAGAAGGCTGTAGACCCTGTAGTTCAAGGAAACGCTCGAGCAGATAAGGCAGCCAAAGAAATAGCCCTTGAAGCATCAGGTCCTCCCAGCACGATGCTCTGTCCTGTGTTCCCAACCCCTGTTGCAGCCTGGGCTCCGAGGGATTCAGCAGAAGAAGAAGCCTGGTGTGACTTGCAGGGAGCAGAAAAGAATAATGAAGGATAGTGGCAGATGCCTTCAGAAAATATATTTATCCCTGCTGCCCTGGGACTAGCTGTAATGCGGCAACTCCATGAGAACACACATCTGGGAGCCACAACTATGGTCAAGGCAATAAACCACTGGGCCAACCTGGATCGCAAATGGGCTCTGGCAGAAGAAATTTGCAGACAGTGTGTTACTTGTTCCCCAGGGTCCAGTCCCACCAGTGTAAAGCTCAAAAGAGTAGCTCCTGGTAGTCCTGCCGGCTCTGCTTCTCTTGGGACCTCGCCTCAGGAGAACACAGCTGAAGGTTCCAGAACTCCTGCTGAGGCCTACTGGAAATGGTCTCCCTGCACATGGGTAAAGCTCAGAATTAAGTGTTACTTCCCTCACTGAGGGACACCACTCACCACTCTATTCTGAACCTCTGCTAGCACTTACCGGCATGGCTCCTCTACACATAGGTGAAGATTTGATCTTCGTTGGAACTCCAGGCCCTGCTCTAGTCACTCTGGAAGCTGACTAGTCTATGCACAGGCCCAAGATGCAGATTCTTCTTTCATTCTGTGCCCTCATAGTTCCAACACTTTGTATCCCAGTTGCAAACCTTCCCCCTTGTACCCCGTGCATCACCACCACCTATCGTGAGGGTCAGACTTCTCAGACCTTGATTTATCATTCCGACTTTGATTGCACATCATCCACAATCACGCAGTGTCAACATCAATACACCACATGTAGTGTCTGTAAGGACGCAGAACATACTACCTCCTTTCTGCCTCAAGTCAATGGTATCCATGCCCGTGTTAATGTTTATGCATACTATAATCAAGGCAAGGATGCCCCCTGCCTTGTTTCTTGTGGCTTCCAATGTATCAACCCAGCCACGGCAGAAGTTACAAGTCTGCTTTGATGTGTGCTACATTATTGATCGGATACAGGGAAGTAAGTTTGGCTGTGGTGGGCATACTAAAGAGCGAGCGTTCACCGAGCTACCAAAGTTCTTGTATGCCATACCCACTCCCAGGGCACCCCCCGTCTTATAAGCAGGGAGAAGACTACTGGTATGTTAACTTTATCTGTCGTTATGTTGCCTCTCGCCAGCAAAACACTGGGATCCTGACTTTTAATGTAACCCTAGGAAATAGTTCACTCCCTTGTAGCCAAGGCCATTGCACACCTTTGTGCCTAGTTTTATCCACTCCTCCTCTGCTTAATACCTTTAATCAAAAATCTAGTTACAAAAACTGTCAATGCAATAATAATTGCTCATAAGGACACTGCAAAGCTCTTATATCTGGCTTCTGTTAATAAGGATAGGTTGTACTACAATGGCCAGGCCCTCCAGCTAAGCAATCAGAATAATTCCAGCTATACTGCCCTCCAGGAAAGGAAATCCCACACATACCATGGTGTTGGTCGGTCACCCTCTCCTTAAAGGAGTGGGGACCGAAAGGGGGGAGTGAAGCAGCTAACAGAAATATGTGATTGCTAAGTGCAGTAGCACAAAACAAGAGGAACTGGTTGCTAGGTTAGTTGCTATGCCATGAGGCATGGCCTCTGCCTTCAGCTACCAAACACCCCAGTTGCTATGCCATGAGACATGGCCTCTGCCTTCAGCTACCTAACACCTGCAAGTCTGTCTGTACAAAACATGAAGTTATAGCTTAGCTAAGCAAGAAAGTTGTGGTGTATGTTGGAAAAAAATGCTGCCTGCAAACGGCTAAAGCTAAAGGGGAAAAAAAAATTCCATTCTGTCTTGTAAGAGAAAATTCCACTGCTGTGATGTGTACCCGAAACTTTTGACTGACTGTATAAAAGCTTTGTAACTGCGCAACTCAGAGTTCAGCCATTTTCAAGCACCTCGGTGCAGCTGGACCTGACGCGTCAATAAACTTAACTTCTCCTACCTGTTGTCTGGCGGTCTGTAGTGTTTTGAGGTGATGTGTGTTATCCCTTTCACGGTGCTACAACTTCTCTGTAGTGTTTTGAGGTGATGTGTGTTATGCTGCTTCCTTTACTTCCTTAGTGTTTTCTACTTGTTTTTGCTGCCACCAAAGACTCTTGCCTTAGAATTCTTGGTTGGAACCAAACAACAGAATGGCTTAGTTAAAAGGGGACCCTTTACTCTAAATAAAACCATTGTGTTTCACTTAAACATAGAGTTTATTTAGAAGCAGAATATTGTAATGGTTTCTGTGTGACCCGTAAGCAAAATGGTCACAGATATGTACATAAGCATAATCATTTCAGATAGGTACAGTTTTTCTTTTTCTAAAGTTCCTTAAATAGACTTAGCCACAAAGGCTGATTTTCTCACTTGCCATTTAGGGTAATATTTTCCACCAAAAAACTAATAACTCCCCCCAAAAAACCATCAAGCACAGATTTATCTCACATACCACATTCTTTTCCCACTTAACTCTCTTCCTGCACATGCACACTGAACAAACTCCCTCTACAAACCAGTCAATTCTTCCCCCTAGGTCACAGCTACCATCCAATCATAACAATCATATCATACTTCAATCACCATCCAGCCTCCCCTTTCTAGTGGCCTATATTTTAACCCACAGGAACATACATAAATTATAGAAATAAAACATGCATTAAAATATTTACATAACAAAACACCACAGATACAAATAAATCAAAGTGATCCCTGTTAAGCAGGTTATAATTAAAGGTAAAGGTAAAGGTTCCCTTGCTCAAAAGCCAGTTGAGTCCGACTCTAGGGTTGCGGTGCTTATCTCCATTTCAAAGCCGAAGAGACAACGCTGTCCAAAGACATTTCCATGGTCATGTGGCTGGCCTGACTAAACACCAAGGCGCACGGAATGCTGTTACCTTCCCGCTGAGGTGGTACCTATTTATCTACTTGCAATTTCTTGCTTTCGAACTGCTAGGTTGGCAGGAGCTGGAACTAGAGACGGGAGCTCACTCCGTCATGCTGCAACTCAGAACTGCTGAACTACTGACCGTCCACAGCCTGCAGTTCAGTGTCTTAACCACTTGAGCCACCTCAGCTCCTTAGGTTATTATTAACCAATCTTAAATAAATAATTATTGCTCTAGTGAAATGAAGCCTTTTTTGTTTCCTTGTTTATGAAGTGATAATTCTCTTGAACATTGAGATGCTGGAATTAAACCTTGTTGGAACCCAGAGCCCCCACATCTGGATTCAGCTTCCCAGCCTCTCTCAGGAGGTCACCGCCAGTCTCCTCCCTCAGAACAGCAAGCCAAAGTGGCCATGATGCCACAGGAAAGGAGACCTCAGCCCACAGACCCCCAACACTCACCTGATGAGAAACTGAAGCAGCTGCCGGCAGCAAGCTCAGTGTGGTCTGTGAAGCCAGAGGGAGGCAGAGAGGGGCTGCCAATGCAGCTGACCACATAGAAAGGGGTTGAGGAAAGTGGCCAGCAGACAACATCAAGACGATCCCGGCAGGAAACAAGTGTGGTGATGCCTGTCCTGGGGACCACACCCTCTAACAGCTGACAGCTGGGCCTGTGAGAGCAAAGCAGGGGGTGGTGCACGGATGAGCTCAACCAGTAGAGTAGGTGTTCAGGTGAAGGGATGGGGCAGGACTCCAATAAATAACAGGGGAGGGGATAAAAAGGGAGCTTCCTGAGACAGCCAGGGAGGAGACAAACAAGCCCTACCTTTTTCTGCTGCTAGAGATAACGAGGGCTGGAAGGAGGATGAGGTTGTGGATGCTGTAAATCCCCTCCCCTCTCCTCCATGAAGCTCTGAGACCTGAAAAGACCTCAACAGGGTGGAGGGGAAAGCAGAGGAACCAGCCAAGGGGAAGCCAAATCCCAACAAATCTGATAATTTTGTTGAGAACAAAATTCTATATTTCATGTTCAAACACAGTTTAAACTTGGAAAAATAAGCAGTATTGTATGTAATGCAGTAATTATCTTAAGAGTGGACATATTACAATGAAAATAGCCTTTCATGTTCAGGATACCATTCTACATTTTCAAGTTTGAATACCATCTTGAACCTCACCCCCAGCACACACACATCCACTTTCATGGGCTTAGGACTGCTGGAAAACTGAACTTTATAGTGTTGTTTCAGAGACTGACATAACCTAATGAAATTTAGTTGGTACATAGTTCTGTGTTTGAAATGTTTAGATTTGCTTCATTTCCCACATACATTTTCAAGAGGAAAAGATGCAGTCTGGATTGTGATACCTGGCTGCTCAGGGTGTCAATTCCTGTGCTTTGCTAATAATTGTGTGATTCTGCATTTATTTACTGCTGCAGGAAAGGTATTTAAATTACAGAAGATATATTAACCTGAGATATAAATTTAATTTATACAAAATTAATTTGTACAAAAAAATCTGAAGATGATCTCAGAAAGCATTAGTGTCATAACTATTTATTGGCTACATTTCCACCTGTCTGCCCAACAGTTCCACTTGCACTCTGCTCGCCAGTGCAATCAGGAAGCAATTATTTGTCAGACAGTTGGGATACATGCAAAAGGATATGAACATTTCCTTTGCATGAAAAGGTTGCTTTTTAACTTGATTTTTCCACTTTTCCAGAGCTGCCCCATCCCATCTGCTGATACCACACCAATTGTTAAAATGTACACATGTAAATGAGGGGGGAAATCTGTTCTTGAGATTGTTGAGTTACAACTTACTACTTCAGATGTTTTTTGTTTGCCTTTGGAATCACCTCGCAGTGCTTGTGGTTTTTGATCATTTCACAAATAGATGTAGCAGGTACAAAGAATGCACACAATCAATACAATGTTGGTCATTTATAGAATGCATCTGTCTTCATAGGTGCAAAGAAGGGGCTAACTATAAGTGATTCTGTGCTTGACATGTAGGTCACTTTAATGACCTAAGACCTCAGAGACATGTGTCTCTTCAAAAATTGAGAAGATTTAGTCAACAAGGCACGATTTGATCCTTTAGTACCTGTGCTTCAGCTTTGACAAAAAAGGAACAACACTGAGGTGTTGAATCAGACCTTATCTTGCATTTAGATGGGGACAATCGATCAGGGAAGGTTTGTCAGGTAATGATGTTCACATTGAAGTGTTCAGTATGCTTGGTACATTCATTGTTCCAACAGAAGTAGTAAGGATACAGAGAGCAGGCTGTTACCCAAACTGGACCCAAAGAAGAGGAAATTAGCTTATTACAGGGTTCCAGAAAGGAGTAACACAGGACCTTGTAATCTCAGTAGGGATACCCCAAAAATAAAATTATGAAGACAAGAAGTGACAGTAAAAACATAAATAACTTCATTGTATATGAAATGAAATTTAAAAAATAAAAATATAAAGAACCTCCTCTGAGCACCTGAGAAGTGATTCCCCAAGCACTCACACACATACAAAACTGAGGATGAGGGGAGACAAGGCTAGGGAAGGAAGGAGGTTCAGAAGGACAATAATGTCTGGTCCAAAGTATGTGAGAGGCTTGAGAATTGTGGGGAGTCCATGTAGCAGAAACCCAAGGTGGGAGAGTATCAAGGAGGAAAAGGGAAGCCTGCAAAGCAGTTGCAGGGATATCCAGGTAGTAGGAAAATGTGATACACTTTCCACTGACTTGAGATGGTCTTTTCATGAGGAAGGGTTTCATAGATAGACGAGAGACCCCACTTTCCCAGGGTCAAGATTGGTCCAAGATATGAAGTTTGAATTTGACTAGGCAGTTAACTGCTGACAAAATCTGGCAGGAAGATTTGTAGGGACATGCAGGAAGATGGGGTGATCATTGGATGGTTTTAGCATATTGACAAAGAACTGGGTGTTAATGATGGGTTTAAATGTCCTCTTGATGTCTCATTCTGGATGGATTGGATATTAGGCTGCCTTTATCAATGGCTGAGTTGGATTAGCAATACTTAAGGGTTGCCCCACTGTCTATAGCTGGAAATGGTTCACATATCCTTGATGCATCTCTTGGAGCAAAGGATATGATTGTATTAGGCATGTCTTGGAGCTGGGGGGATATAAATGTTTTATGCATTCTGGGGCTGGAATGTGCTCTGGACATGGTGGACCAGATGCCTTCTCTGAAACTTATCCCAGGAGTCCCCATTACACTTAGGCTTTCAAGAGAGTGAACTTCAAAATAACTAAGAGGAGATTGGGGTGTCTCAACTGAGGAGAGGATAGGGACCTCACAAGGCAGAGTGATAAATATTACTTTTCACTGCATGTTTTCATAGGGAAATGCAGGACATTCCAAGATGGGGTGATCATTGGATGGTTTTAGCATATTGACAAAGAACTGGGTGTGAATGATGGGTTTAAATGTCCTCTTGATGTCTCATTCTGGATGGATTGGATATTAGGCTGCCTTTATCAATGGCTGAGTTGGATTAGCAATACTTAAGGGTTGCCCCACTGTCTATAGCTGGAAATGGTTCACATATCCTTGATGCATCTCTTGGAGCAAAGGATATGATTGTATTAGGCATGTCTTGGAGCTGGGGGAATATAAATGTTTTATGCATTCCAGGGCTGGAATGTTCTCTGGACATGGTGGACCAGATAACTTCTCTGAAACCTATCCCAGGGGTTTTCAAGAGAGTGAACTTCAAAATAACTAAGAGGAGATTGGGGTGTCTCAACTGAGGAGAGGATAGGGACCTCACAAGGCAGAGTGATAAATATTACTTTTCACTGCATGTTTTCATTTTGCTCTGCAAATACATAGGTCCAATTCATACAAACAAGCAGAGCATGCTGTAAACTACACAGCTAATTGGGCACAGAATGCATTCATTCAGCTATGCATAAACTCTCAAAGAAACCATTGAGGTGGCAGAATGAATATCACTAAGTTCATGGAGCTAATCACTGCAGATGAACACTTTGCCTTCCAAAGTAGCAAATACGCTTTCTCTAAGACCAGACACAATAAGTACAATAATGATGAAATCACTATACAATCAAAAATCTGTAAAAACTAATAAATATATAATTAAAAATTATGGCTTTATGAAGAGCCCTTCTGAATAATTCTGCCTTCCACAACATGCAAAATTGAACAAAGTGAGAAGTTTCCACTTTGGGAAAGCCATTCCATAAGAGCAGCCACTGGAAAAAAGCCTCTGATTGTCCTTACCACCATATAGTATAGATGTTGGTCCAAGGAGCTGCAACTATTGCATGTATTGTTTTTATGAACTAGGTTTTAGAAGTGAGAAAAAAAGAAGTGTTAGTTTTTATACTCCACTGTCCTCTACCTTAAGGAGTCTTAAAGTAGCTTATAACCTCCTTCCCTTCCTCTCCCCACAACAGGTACATTTCGACGTTAGGTGGGGCTGAGAGAGTTCAGCGAGATCTCTGACTGGCCCAAAGTCAGCCAGCAGGCTTCGTGTGGAGAAGTGGGAAATCAAACCCTGTTCTCCAGATTAGAGTCCACCACACATAACCACTGCACCATGCTGGCACCATGTTTTAGGTAGTAATCAAAATATTTACTCAAGGGAATAGAGGCAAGAAATACCTCTAGAAATATGTCACTAGTGTTACTATTCTCCCCCCCCATGTTCCCTCTAAGTTGAGTTAGTGTGAGCTAGCTCACAGTTTTTTAGCATCCAGCTCACACATTTTTGTCTTCGCTCAGGAAGAATGGCTCCAGAGCAAACTAATTTATGCAGTAGCCAAATTGCTCACTCACAACTTTAATGCCAGTAGCTCACAAAGTAGAATTTTTGCTCACAAGCCTCCACAGCTTAGAGGGGGTATTATTCCCTCCACTTATCTCAAAATCCCCCTCAAAATGTTTTACCTGGGAAGAAATGTCTAAGACTTTAGATGAAATTTCACTGTACAGACCATCATAGGTGTCTTCTCAGTAATTGTGCTGATCCTGAAGAGGGATGTCCTGCTCAGTGGAACCTGAATTTTTCTATGAGGATTTTATCCACTATGAAATTATATTGATCTGTGAGAATTATTACCTCTGTTGATCCATCAAGGATTCTATTCACAGTGTCACTTCTGTCAGCCAAGGAGTGTTTCATCCACTCTAACCACCTGTTTTTATCTGTGAAGATTTTATCCACTGTGACAGTTATATCCAATGATGAAGATTCTACATATGGTGACATTTCTGTTGACCCACTAGGGTTCTACTCAAAGAGATACCAGTGTTCATCCATGAGGATTCTATCCACTGTGATAGCCATGTTGACCCACTTACCCATTGTGATAGCTGTTTTATTACTGTTATCATAGAGGTTGTACAGGTGCAAGAGAAGAGCAAATTAGAAAGAATCAACAGGGAACAGGACTAGATTCTAATCTTCAGCACCAGTCTTGGCTTTACTTCTCAAATATCACATTTCCCCCCTTATGGTTTGGTCATGTTACTTTGAATGTCCCAATATGTTTCTTAAATTACAATCCTTCACACTCTTAAGATCTAATAAATAGATTAAACTTTTCTCCTCTCAAATATCTTTGAAAACTACCATCTGCTGTTCTCACTAAGGGTTACTCCACCATGTGCTCGCACCTCTACATTTATATGAAAAGTTCACATATATTGATGTTATTCTTAGTCTTGCTTTTGTTACACCTATTTCTCACTAGTCAGACAGAAAACTTCCTAATAAGAGAAAACCAAAAAGACTTGCTAATCATCACCCTTAACATTTACCTGAAAAGTATACTGTTAGAATGATAATAGTATAGTTATATTCTTTGTTTTGTCTTCAGTGTCACATATTGTAAAATTGTAGCTTCAGAATCCTTTAAAATGTGTTTAATGGTATTTGAGGTCTGCAGTGTATGGATAATAAAAGACCTACCCAGCTTATGAATGAAAAAGGCTTTCTTTCTTTTGCCAATACCTGTTCATTCACTTGGCAATAAAAGGTAACATCTAGTAATGTCATTTCATTCAAATAACCTGTTACCACAAAAGAGGAGAGAAAAAATGAACAGAATAAGTTGCAATAAAGTTGGGTAATAGTTAATAAAGGTTGCTTTTTATTTAGCTCAATAATATAAAAGTTCATGGTAAGTTAAAATCTATCTGTATCTTTCTATTGGTTACATTTCTATGTTGCCCTTCTTTTGAGGAGCTCTTGGCGCCTTTCTTTCATTTTATCCCCATAACAATCTCTGTGAGTTAGGTTGGATTGACAGAAAATGATTAGGTCAGAGTCACCCAATTAGCTTCATGGCTGAACACAGCTCTGACCTGGGGGTCTTTTAAACCCACCATTCTCGCCACAGGAGCACATTGGCTTTATTTATGTACTTCATTTATATGCCTCATTTTATAAAAAAGGACAATCCAAAAGTGCATGATTTTAGTATCTATGCATTTCAATTATAAAATGTGATATATCCTCTTCACCTCCATTACCTCTGCTTTTATTCAGGAACATGTATCATTGCATACCAGAAATTTGTCTGTTCCTAAGTCTTCACCTTGTATTGCAATATTTTGATTCTGAGTTCATTTTGTTCACTTCTTTCCTATCTTTTTCACTCTGTGTGCTAGTTTAACAACAACACTGAAAGTATGAGGGAAACCAAAATGTGACCAAAAAGAAGAATCACACTAAAAGAACACTAGCAGTGAAATGCTATTGTCCAGATATTCTTCATGAAGAGACAGATTAGGGTGATCAACACCACACTGCTTTTCACACTTTCCTGGTAGTAAGTCTACTGAACAAAGTGAACTTACTTCTACATGGACATTGTGTTACATGTAACCTAGTATATTTTCAGAAATATGTGCTACTAGGAATAAGGCCCGTTGTGGAAATAAATACAACGAGATCTAGAAAGAGGCTCTGGGAGAGTGCTCTGGCTTTGGGCAAACAGTGTCAATTTGCTGTGGTGACCTCAGCAGGGTATAATGACAGGGTCCACTGTTTTCTCCAGAGGAACTGATCTCTGCTACCTGAAGAGCAGTTGTAATTGTGAGTAATCTGTAGCCCTCACCTGGAGATTGGCAGCAATTGTTACCCAGGACAAAATGGCTGGTTTGGAGGGTGGAGTCTATGGCATTCTACCTGTCTGAGGTCCCACCCCTCTGCAAACCCCACCCTCTCCAGGCTCCACCCCTCAAATCCCCAGGAATTTGTCAGCATGTAGTTGGCAACCCCATCTCCTTCCCAGCTAGCCACCAACCTACCATTATCTGCCCCTTTGACTTCAGCTGACTTCTGCCCTCCCTTCTGCAGAGCAGTTGTAATACTGAGTGCTCTCCAGCCCTCACCTGGAGATTGGCAACAATGGTTCCCTATGTGGGACTGACTGGTTTGGAGGGTGGAGTCTATGGCAGTGTACCTGTCTGAGGTCCCACCCCTCCTCAAACCTCACCCTCTTCAGGCTCCATCCCTCAAGTCTCCAGGAATTTCCCATCTGGAGTTGGCAACCCTATCAGGACTGGCCCCAATGTGTTTTCTCCCAAAGGCCAAAGTAGGTGACAGGACCAAGCTTAGTTGCCTACCAACAGGCACTGAGGGGAATGTAGGGTTGCCAGCTCTAAGGAGGGAAATACCTGGAGGTTTGGGGGGTGGATTCTGTAGAGGGCCGGGCGACGGAGGCATCGGCCTTCTGTCGCCCGCCTTGCCCCCCCAATCTCGGCC
>NW_015169293.1:29372-49769 GCF_001447785.1 Gekko japonicus
TGTCTTCAGGTTTACATCCCCCCCCCACACAGCCTCTGCCTAGGGAAAGGGCAGTCTTTCCCTGCAGTGGGAACCAAAGCAGCTGACATCATTCTCCTCTCCCCTGTATGATCCGCACAACTACCCTATGAGGTATGTTAAGGTTGAAAGTGTGTGAATGGTCCATAATCCCCCAAACAGCTTTTAAAACATGAACCTGGGACCTGTACACCATCCTTTGAAGCGCTCGCAGGTACATATCTGTGGCAGTAATGGGGTGACTGCTGGCACCTTTTCCTATAATTTTTTTGCCTTGTGGTATTCTGCTTGTGATGTGAGCTGTCTTTTTTGTGGTGTGGCATGATTGTGTTATTGGGTTTGTTTCTTTTGAAGGAGGAAGTGATTTGTTGTGAGTGAGGACATATTTTACCTCAGAATACACCAGGTCCCATATGCAACTGACAGTTCCAACTGTCTTGCAGGGGGGGGGGGGTTTGAGGTGTGGAATGGAGTGAAGTCCAATCAGCTTCCATATGCAAATGACCTTGAAACGCTGGCCCAATCAGAGAAAAGTGGGCTGAAGCGGCCCAGCCGTAAAAGGCCCGTCCCTGCGCTCAGTCTGCAGATGGTCCTCTCCAGTCAGAGGCCCAGAGCAGACTGAACTGAACACATGGGCAGGACTACACAAAGCAGCCAGCATCTTCTGACTGACAGTTCAAGCCTCCAAACACTGTTGGTGTGCATTGGAACGTTGGGCCCCACTATGGCTTTATATATAAGGGACAGATATGTGAGCCAGAAATGTTTAGTTCTCTGAGGTTTCTTTACATAGTTGTGTGTGTTAATGTTCTCTCTACCTAATTTATTTGGTGATGTTCCCAGTTTCAATAGTTTATTTTGACATCCCTTTTATGACTGTTTAATGAGTGTTTTTACATCTACTTTTACAATATGCCTGTGGGAAGCAGGCTGTCTCTTCAAGCACTACATAGTAACAATATGGTTTATTTTATCTTTTTTTCAATGATAAATCATATATTATTTCTCTGTTGTCTGCTTACCCTATTACTTTTATTGTTCTAAGAAGGTACTATTACATTGCTTGACGAAGACCAGTGAAAAGTACAGGGTTCGCCACATGGAGGACTCAGACGACGACATGTGTTTGCACACGTTTATTGTACTTAACATCAGACTAACTAATGGCCCGATAAGGCCAACTATATACATACCCACCTAGCACCCCCTAGTCCCATTGGAGGGTTTGAATTTCCCGCCAAAGTGGCTATTGGTTGGTGCTGGGGGAACTAGGATCCTATGTTCCTATTGTTCTGGGGAGCCAAGCTCCTGACTGTGCCGTGGACCCCTGGTGGTGGTCCGCGTACATAACAACCAGTTCCTTCTTCTATCCCCTTTCTAAACACATACCAGTGGCAAATTATTGCTTGCCTTAAAAATATGCTTTGTCTTTCAGGTTCTGCGAAATAGCTTTCTTAGGAAGATGCATATACAGTGTACTACCTGGGTTGTGTGTGTGTTGCCATCAAGCTGCTTCTGACTCATAGTGACCCTATAAATTAATGTCCTCTCAAACATCCCATTGTTAACACAGCCTTACTCAGGTCTTGCAAACTAAGGGACATGTCTTCCTATACTGAGTCTATCTATCTCATGTTGGGTCTTCCTCTTTCTGGCTGCCTTCAACTTTTCCTAAAACTATTGTCTTTTCCAATTCCTCATCTCTTCTCATAATGTGACCAAAGTACAATAGCCCCAGTCTAGTCATTTTAGCTTCTAGGTGTCAGGTTCCCAGTCAACTCACTCTCCACATAGGCTTTCTTGGGAGAAAGTTTATTGGGGAGATTTGGGATGCTGAAAAGGTGAACTCTTTGTCAGGACTGAGGGCAGAAGTGAGGGTACAGCGTATAACCAAACTTCACATTCCATGCTGTCATCACTCAGGTGGGGTGTCACCTGACGCTGCCACCACTCTGGTTCCAGGCTCCCTTGAGAAGGCCCAGAGTACCCTCCCAAGACCTTCAGACCTCCCTTTAGGCCGAATAACAGGCGTGAGGACCAGGCAGAGTGAAACAAGGAAAAGGTTTATTTTATAGGAGGTCAAACAACAAGGTGCAGAATAATAACAGTAAGCGGGTGAAAAGAAAAGAACTCAAATGCCCTAACACATCTAAATATATACGGCCCCTAGCTCACTATTCCAAGTGGCACTAGACTACTCACCCCTCCCTCAGGATGAGGGTTTCTTCCCTGCAGCAGCCTTCCCTCTGGCTCTGCCCTCTGGAAGAAAGAACAGCTTCTGCTCTGGCACCAGCCCTTTTGTTCCCCAGCCCCCTTCTTCCCTATTGGTCAATTTTGGCTCCAAAACCTCTCAGGGGCTCCTGGGAGTTGTAGGCCCAGCCTCACCTCAGGGGCTCATGGGAGTTGTAGGCCCAGCCAGGCTCCCTTGGCCTAGTAGGCCTCTGGTGGCACAGCCCAGTTCATGACACATGCATACATCACACACCCATAAGTATAAGCAATCCTAAGAACCCAGACAGATACATTGGTTCCACTAGCCATTTGAAAGTCTTATCTTCTTCAAGGACACTCATGTGAAAGTACCGTGAGGTGCTGCTTGGGGAAAAAGGTTACCAGCATTGCCTCCCTAAACTACAGACATTCTCACAGTTTCATACTCTCTCCCTCCCACCAGGAATGACAGTGAGGGTGAGCCATAAGCAGGATGGCAGGATACATCTGCGTTAGCCAGGAAATGAGGGGGGGAAGGGGTGTGATACAGAAACCAGGTTGCTAACAGGTAGAATAATATCACAGGTACAGAGTAGGGGACAAACCCGAGGCAGACACTAGGGACAGTTCAGGCTTGATTTGATCTAGAACCCATTTATTTGTGTTTTGGGGAGTTTGTGTAGCAAAGAGCAAGAGTCCAGTAGTACCTTAAATACTAACAAAATTTGTGGCAGGGCATGAGCTTTCATGAGTCACTGCTCACTTCTTCAGATACAGCCAGAATGTATAATCTGTAAAACTTTCCTTCAGCACCACATTTCAAATGAACCAACTTTCTTCCTGCCAGCTTTCTTCATTGTCAAACTACCTTTTTCAACTTAAGCTTAAATCACTAACAATAATGGTGTCACCACCCTCTATCTTAAAAATTAATTCTTTCACCATTTAGCAAAAAACATAACATCCTATCTAGCTATTTAATTCATATCTCTAGCTTTCTATAACCCTAATTAAATCCCAGAATTTTGCTATATTGACACCGTTATTGTTAGTGATTTAAGCTTAAGTTGGAAAAGGTAGATTTGGAGTTACTGGAGTATCGAAATAATAATTAGATAAGAAAATATGGGTTTGAAATTTGTGAGAATCAGGATCAAGATAGATAGAAATGACTGGAACAGGGAATATAATTTAAAGTTAGGGTGTTGGTAGAATGTTTGTTATAAGTTGGCCTATAAAGCTGGTGTTCTTTAGGAGTAAAGCAAAAATAGAGGGAGGGAAATGTATATTTATATGTTTATGTGGATATTACTCCCAAATGGAATTATGAATATATCTGTATGATTATAAGGAAATGTTGTCAAATATAGAAGAAAAAATAGATATAGGGAATTTTTGACATATGAAAAATAACAGAATGGATAAGTTTTGCCCAGTCAAAATATGGAAAGTCATGAAAGCTCCATCTAGAGAAAATAACCTCTGTAGTGAATTTGTTAATAATATTTGATTAATGCTTTAAAATATGATAGCCAAGAAATATGTATATAGCCTTATAACTATTGAGTAGAAATTGTGACAACCTTACTCAGAGAGTTTAAAGTCTATAAAGAATTGTTATATCTAATTAGTATAAAAAGCAAGTTAAAACTTATTAAGATAGCTGTTATAGAAATGCATACTTAAGTGTTGATTTGATCCTTTATCTTCTATATTTAAGAGTTAAGTGTATGTTGGTGTATATAGATAACAAGAGGGGGACCCACGATACTCGCGGGGGGGGAGAGAAGAGCTCTGTCTCCTCCATCCCCCCCGGCGGGGCTCTGCGGCAGCGGTGGCGAGGCCGGTCCTCCCCCCGCCCGGCTCCGAGGCGGAGGCAGCGGCAGAGAGGCCGGTCCTTCCCCCCCTTTGCCGGGCTCGGCGGTGGCGGCGAGGCCAGTCCTTCCTCCCACCCGCCCGGCTGCCCGGCTCCGAGGCGGAGGCGGTGGCAGAGAGGCCGGTCCTTTCCCCCCCTCTTTTCCGGGCTCGGCGGTGGCGGCGGCGAGGCCGGTCCTCCCCCCCGCCTGCCCGGCCGCCCGGCTCTGAGGGGACGCTCTGTCACTTTCGGGGGGATTTAAACATCCCCCCGAAATTTTTTTCAACTTTTTCAATTTTTGTGCACACGTGGGGACCGCCCCACGTGTGCACAAACCACCCCCTCCCCCCAAAGTGCCCCCGGAGCACGGATTTAGCGATCCACACTCACGGGGGCAACTTGGCTATTAGTATATAGATATCTTCTAGGGTATATCTGTATTTATATTGTCTTGTAGGTTACATGTGATGTTTGTTTGGCATTTTGAAAACCCAATAAATAGATTATTTAAAAAATAGATTATGGCAGCATCAGGTGACACCTCACCTGAGCCGCGACAGCCGGGCACATCAAGTGTGGCAGGGCTCTTCGGGGTGGGGCTCCCCCCACAAGCCAGTTGGCTGGTGGCGGATTTTGAGGGCCAAAATTGGGGAAAACTCCACCCCCATCAAGGGGATAGCAACCCTAGTGACCCTTTACCTGCAGTCTAAAGTGGTGGAGTCTCTTACCTCCACAGCCTTTTACCACCTCATCTCTTTCTTTGGGACAGGGGTGTGAATGAAGATTTGTAAGTAGATCAGATAGTGAGGGAAGCAGCAGAGAAAAAGTCACAATCAGTGTTAGGGTTTATTAGGAAAGGGACCAAAAATAAAACAGCCAATATTGTAATGCCCCTGTATAGATCTATGGTGAGGCCTCATTTAGAATATTGTGTATAGTTCTGATCACTGTATCTCAAAACAGTGGCAAGAGTGGGAGGGCTTCTAGTGTCCTGGCTCCACTGGTGGACCTCCAGATGGCACATTATCAAATATAACCATGATAATATAGCAAATTCCTTAGATAAGCTATATACATTGCCTTCAGCACCTTTGTTGAACTGGATTGAAAAAATCCAAATATTAAAATCGTTTATTTTTCCTAAATTTTTATATCTGTTCAGAGCGTTTCCTATAAAGATATCAATAGAAAAACTGAAATACTGGCAAAATAAGTTCTCAAAATACGTCTGGAATAAATCGTTACACAGAATAAATTATGCATGGTGTGGAGAGAGTGAAGAAATTTTTTTCTCCCTCTCACAAAATACCAGAACTTCAGGGCATCCAATGAAGCTGATGGGTAGTGGATTCAGGATGGACCAAAGGATGGACTTCTTTACACAGAGAGTGATTAAATGTGAAATTTGCTGCCAGAGGATGCAGTGATGGCCACAGGAATAAACAGGGATTAGATCGATTCATGGATGATAGATTCATGGAGGATAGGTCTATCCATGGCTACTAAATGTACTAAACCTCTAAATTTCAGAGCCAGGAGGCAACATCTCAGGAAAGTCTCAGCCTCTATGCCTTGCTGTTGGCCCTGCAGAGGAACTGGTTGGCCACTGTGTGAGACAGGATGCTAGACTAGGTGGACCACTGGTCTGATTCACTAGGGCTCTTATTATGATGGATTGCACCAAACAGTCTGGGGAAGTGCCTGGTTAGAGTGTTGGTCTGAAACCAGAGCGAGTCAGGTTTTAAGCCCGATTCTGCCATGAATCTCACTTGGGCTAGTCACTCTACTTCCTACCTCACAGGATAAGGATTTTTTTTTAAAAAAAGAGAGGGAACCAGGAAATGAAGAAAGATGTATACCTTCTGTGCAAATTTTAATGGTAGGAGAAAGGAGTGAATGTGAGTGGTCCAAGTTAGTTTCTTTCTGACTGTATCAAATGAAGACAGAATGCATCACTCCTAAACTCTATTGGATTCAGTAGGATTTATTGCTTAGGGCCAAATTATATGAGAAAGCAGGGTGCCTCCATTTTGTAGATTATCCACTGGGAACTCCTTTTAACAGAGCTATGGAGGTATGGTTCTGATCGGGAGCACCATGGTGCAGGAGATGAGGGGCTTCTGCCTCCCTCCCTGCACACCATTTTTCTGATTGGAAACAGCACCAGGGGTTGGGTCAGCAAATAATACCCCTTAGCACAATTTTTGGCTAGAAAAGCCATAAAAGAGGAGGTGGGAGCCACACTTTTTATCACAAAATGGTGGTCCCAGCCAGAATTGGGTCCCTGCAGCACTGTTAAAAGGAGTTGCCAGGTGGGAACTTTACAAAATGGAGGCATGCCCCCAGGGTGAACTCAGGAATGCCATCTCATATAGCTTGGCTCTTTGTGATCATGTGTCAGAATCCTGGTTAAATCAGTTCTCAACACCACTCACTTTGAAGAAAGTTTAGTTTATTGTGACGTTGATAGATATCATACTGAACACAAGCTTTGTTAGGACTGAAGGTGAAATGGTGAAGACTGCAGATATATTGTGTTCAAGCAAAGGCACTAAAAATCATGACCCAATCACCCCACAGCAATTGCCCACCAGAAATAACAGTCAACTACCTCCCCGCACTAAGCACATACCCCTCTACAGAAATAAAACAAAACAACAGGTCCCTGTGACAGTGTCTGATACATCAAAGCATTTAGGAAAATGAAAACATTTGATTTTCACACCCTTCTCCCCCTCCTCCTTCCTCTATGGCAGGTGAACTATAAAATGCATACTGAACCTGACATCATGTGAAACACTATTCTGTTTTGCCGTGCCACCCTAAGCAGAGTTACACCTTTCTAAACCCATTGAAGTCAATGGGCTTGGAAGGATGTAACTCTGTTTAGGATGGCATTGCTTGGCTGCATATGCTTAGTTTTACTGAGACTAAATTACATCAATTTGTTTTGCCCTTCTGTGAATATCAAAAGGGAGAATTGCACATCTTCATGAAAAATTGTGTTCTTCAGATGACAATACATTCACAGAAATACATTGTGTTTTGCCAGTCAATTCCTCATTAGGAAATGGACTGAGTTCTGTTAGTTGTGCTTAGCAGTACTTTTTCAAAGTAATCTCATTAATTTCACTGACATTTCCTGTCAAGAAGGATGTCACCCAACATGTGTAATGTAGCTAGTATCATCTCAGCATCTTCTTTGCTATTAGCAGCCTTATAATGAATGTGAAAGAGCCTGAAAGGTTGCTCCCAACTCTAATAAATCATAATTCATAGGAGAAACACCTAAAATGTGGCACTGTATATTTACAAATTTTCATCTGCAAGCAAATTTGATAGCAACATCAGATGTCATTGTTTGACAAATCTGCTCCCATGTTTTCTTTTCAAAGAAAAGGATTCAGCAAAGTTGATTTATCTCAAACACTGTGAAGAAAATAAGGTGGAATAATTGTAACATTAGCTCTGAGTTATGTTCTCTCTCCAGTCTTTCCTCAACTTTTTTTTTTTTTTGCTGAGTAACATTCTCTATATTATGGTATGCAGTTTTAAACTCTACATTTCCAATTTTTCCAAGATAAATTCTTATATATCCAATATTATTATAATCTGAAATTATGTTTCTGAACTTTGCCTTTGCTAAATTCCATTGGGAAAAGTAGATGAATGATTTCATTGAGCATCACACTCTTTTATGCAGAACAACTCATCCTAATAAGACCTCATGAGCAAAGCATCTCTGTATGCTTGGAAGAGGGAAAAAATACAGGATTAATGAGTTTTAATTTTAGCATTCAGCTAATTACTTAAGGTCTATTACAGTTGGGATTCCCAAACTATTTTTTTTTTGCCACTTTCCATTTTCTGGAATGTTCAGCTCAGCCCGCAAAGCAATTATATGATTATATGGACAGTACATACAATTATATGGAACTGCAGGAAGGAAAGGGGGCTATACTACCCTCTTGCATTTCACTCTGCCTTTTTTGTCCCACCATATCTAAACCACTCGGGAGATGGAATGAGGGCAGTTTATAGAATTTTTTTTGAGCTATCATTTCTTAGTAAGAGAAGGGGTTGACTATGAAAGGAAGTCAGGTGAGATGTGGTGTGGAGAGCTGAAGGGACAGGTAAGAGAAAGGTGGCTATGGAAATGTTAATTAAAACTAATAGAAGGCAAGCAGGAAAGTAGGATGGCTTCACGGGCAAGTCTCCATGTTTTATGATCCCACACTGAGAGGTATGCATGAAAGCAGGAGAAATCGCAAAGTGGGGGAGCGAATTATCTAATATTTCCCCCCCCCCCAAGCCACACTCTCCCTGCCTATACAGTACTATTTGTGTGGAAAAGAATCATAGCATCATCAGCACTGAATGTTCTGTCATTCTACTAAATATAACTAAGCCATTCTGTTCTTTAGGTCCAACTAAGAATTCTAAGGTGGAAGTGAAAATAAGTAGGGTGCACTAAGGAATGCATAAGTAGGATGAAAATAAGTAGGGTGCACTAAGGAATAACACACATTGCCTTAGAACACTACAGAGAGGTATGGCAAATACTAGATACGTTGTAGCACCAGCTGCTTATTTATCATCATTGGAGATGTGACGAGCCTCTTCTAGGTGCTGGGGGGGGGTGTTCCACCGGTGGCTGTGGCATCTGGCTGGGTTGCGCTGGCAGTCGGGGTGGGTTCACCAAAGGGGACTGCGGTAGGATCTCAGACAGGCAGGGAACAGGGTTAGCAGCACCCCTCAGGTCCCTCTGCCTCGTGGGCTGGAGATCACTTGCCCCTTGCTCTCTCTAGCCATTGTGCATAGTGTCTCCTTCTCACGCTGTTCCTCCCCGTTCCTCTCAAAGAGCCCCTCTTTTTATTCCCCTGCCAGCGCCACCCATCTTCCCTGTCTCCCTCCTCCCCCATCCTCTTGGCCCGGGGCCATGCTGCCCATTCTGCCATTTGCTCCAGCTGACCTCCACTTTCATCCAGTGGGGCTGGAGCTGCGTCTGTCAAGGGAGGGGCACCACGGTGCTCGCTGGGCGGGCCTCACCCTGCCGGTGGTGTGCTACTTGTCTGGGCCCTTGGGAGTCGCACCATCGCGCCACGTCCTTTGCGGGGGCTGTGTTGCCAACTCTTCCAGGCTCATCCGCCACTCCTGGGGTGAGTCGGGGTGTGGGTATGCCTCTTAGGGTGGGAGGGTTCATCCCAGGGCCGGCCGGGGCCGGAGAACTGGGACAGGAGACACCATCTCATCACAGGGCTTTCTCCCTAGCTCGCTGGAGAGCACTCCCCTCTGCAGTGGTCGAGGGGAGATATAGAAAGACCCCCATGCATGAGAGGGTTTGCCCCTGCGGAGCTGGTATGGTTGAATCTATAGTACATGTCTTGTATCAGTGTGGTTTCTACCAAGAAATTTGTGCAAAATTCATTCTTCCTTTCCTTAGAAAGCCACAGGACTGCCCTGTTTCTGAGATTACTAGGAAGCTCCTTACTGGTGCGAATCCACAAATCACAGCTTCTTGCACGAGGTTTTTTGCAGGTGCTAGCAAAATCCGTAAAGTTATTTTAAGCAGTGGTTCTTAAATTTAATATAATATTTATTTAAATCTGAGATATCTTTTATCAAATTTAAATTATATTTTTATCATCTGTTTATTATTTTGTGTATATGTGTGTATATGTTTTATGCTGGTCTTTGACCGTATTAATAAATCTAATAATAGTAATCTACAGAGAGGTGCCCTTACAGAGATTACATTTATGAGGTCTCAGAAAAAGAGTGAAAACACTACAACATCACTTTTCTATTTGGGTTGGTTTCTCTGGACTGTACATGGGGGGGATAACTTGAATGAAAAGTAATGTTGTTGGGTGCTAAGTTTAAAGTAATACAGTTGTATCCTAGTATTCTGCAAAGTGGATGGTTTTTACTGATGCACTGTTGTAATTGGATATTTTACTAGGATGGGAACAGTGTATACAATATACCCTGGAACTCATGTTCTAGGGAATACTCTCACATGATAGCACTGACTGAGGAAACAATTTGGGTAACACATTACCCTGTTTGACCACTAGCAAAGAAAACTCCAGAGGCCAGGCATACCTGCATCTCTAGCCTCCAGGCTGCTGCTGGTCTGCCCCGCACATCTGGCCTCCATACCACCACTACTTTGGAGACCAGGATATTCTGTGTCATGGCCCTGTACAATCCCAGCACTCACCTGAGCCTTGGGGAGGGGGGGTCCATAGTGCACTGTGTCTTGGTGGGTGCATGAGCAGCCCAGAGCAAGCTGGCAGCTGCAACAAGACTGCTGGGGCTACAATCAGCTCTGCTATTTGTGACAAGTGCCAAGAAGAGGCAGCCCTACCCCCGTCATTGAGCAAAGGGCTGGATGAGCAGAATAAACTCTGAACCCCAAGAGAGGGCATTCCAGAGCACCACTAGGGGCGAAGAAGAAGAGGAGATTGGATTTATACCCTGCCCTTCACTACCCAAAGGTGTCTCAGAGCAGCTTATAAACTCCTTTCTCTTCCCCTCCCCACAACAGACACCCTGTGAGGTAGGTGGGGCTGAGAGAGCTCTTGACGGAAACTGCTCTTTTCAAGGACAGCTCTTATCAGAACTATGGCTTGCCCAAGGTCATCCAGCAGGTGCAAGTGGAGGAGTGGGGAATCAAACCCGGTTCTCCCAGATTAGAGTTCGTGCACTTAACCACTACACCAAACTGGTTCTCCTGGGAGACTGGGGGAGAGCATGGGATGGTAATATGGATGAACACAGCTGGAAAGGGGGAGTAGCCAAGTGAGGGGGGCGATTTAATTCCAAACAGTTCTTGGCCAAGGAGGATAAACTGGGTGAGAGTTGCTGCTATGAGAAGTACCCAGAGCAGAAACAGCCAGCCAGGCCTCCCAGGCAAGGTGATTGAAAAGTACTGGGTTCGCCGCATGGAGGACTCGGACAACATCATGTGTTTGCACACGCTTATTGTACTTAACTCTGGAACTGCAAAACGGCCCTGCAAGGCCAACTATATACACACCCACCCAGCACACCCACAGTCCCATTGGAGGGTTTGAATTTACCGCCAAAGTTCCTATTGGTTCATTCTGGGGGAACTAGGATCCTAAGTTCCTATTGTCTGGAGGAGCTAAGCTCTTGACTGTAGCCACAGACCCCTGATGGTGGTCCACATACATAACACCCCTCCCCCCATAGTTCCAACCCAACATACGTAATATAGTCCTTTAAATAAGCGGGGGGTCGGTGCTCTCTGAGGGAATCCGGGTGGCTGGTACCGGGTCACTGGCTACAGGTTCCGGTTGCCTATCTGTGACCTGGGGCTGGAGCGCCTGTTGTGGCAGCTGAAGTGTCTCTGGTTCCATTGGTTCTGGGGGTGGTTCCCTGGAAGAGGCCTGCTCGATGCTCGGGGCTTCGGGCTGACTACTGGGCTCAGGTATGTAGGCGCTGGTTCCTGCTGCCAATGGTGTTGGTTCTCCTGCCTCCAGGAGCTGTCGCCACCTCAGTTGGTCCACATGCTTCATTAAGAGCCTGCCATCGTCCGTCGATACTTCGTAAGATACCGGCCCCGTGACTTTGATCACTCATCCAGCCAACCAGGGATTTTCCGTTCCATAGTTCCCGATGAACACTGGGTCACCCAGCAAGAATCCTCTCAGAGCCTCTCACTGTTCCACCATCCTCTTGGAGTCCGGGGCCCAGTCCGGGTGTAGCCGATCCAACAAGGTTGTTGGTCTTTGGCCCATCAATAATTCCACAGGGCTGTGGCTAGTAATGGGGTTAGGTGTTGTCCTCTGGGTCAGGAGAAACCGGGCTAGCTGGAACTCCCAGTCCCCATCTGTTATCCTGCTGAGGGCTTCCTTTGCAGTCCGCACCATCCTCTCAACCTGGCCGTTGGTCGCAGGGTGGAAGGGTGCAGATCGGATGTGTCGTACCAGGTTCCTTTGGAGGAATTCATTGTCAGAGACTATCGTGTTCGGCAGGCTGTGTGTAGCGAAGATCCGGAAGAGGGACTGGATCACGGCCTTCGTAGAAGTTGTGGACACGGGACTGATCTCCAGCCACTTCAAGTAGGAGTCAACCGTTTCTAAGAACAACAGTCCCTGGAATGGTCCGGCAGAATCGATGTGAAGCTGGCACCATAGTTTGCAGGTTGGCCCCCTCGGCTGTGTTGGTGAGCTTGGCGAGTTAGGTTGAACTTCCTGGCAGGTTTGGCACCTCCGGACCCAGGACTATCTCGGCATTGATTCCCGGCCACCACAAATAGCTCCAGGCCAGTGTTTTCATTCTTACAATGCTGGGATGCACCTTGTGGAGTGCCCTGAGTACCCGCCATCTCAGGGTGCTGGGGACCACGACTCGGTCTCCCTACAGAAGACACCCCTTCAGGGCCGAGATTTAATCTTTCTGGGTACTGAAAGCCGCAAACTTGGGGCCCGGGGACGACATAGGCCAACCCCTCACCACCCAGCCCAAGACCCGGGAGAGGAGGGGGTCACGGGCTGACCTGGCAGTGATGTCGGCAGCTTGCAGAGGAGGCTCCAGAAGACTTCCAATGAGCAGGACCCCAGGTTCAGGAGTGGGATCGGTGTCTGCAACTGGCAGCGGTAGCCGGCTCAGGGTTTCAACAACCTCCTCAGGAAGCAGGAAACCTCCTCAGGAAACCTCCTCCATTAGCATGTCCATAGCCTGGGGAACTCCTACAAGACAATGACTCAGCCCTACCCACCTTCTAGAGTAGATATAAATTTACTGCCTACCATTTTCTTCTCACCTTGACACAGAGAGTATTCCATCTTTCTGTGCTTATACATGTGAGGATGTCAGTCACAGTTACTGGCAAAATATCAGGTTCTACAATGCCAAGACCATGGCCACACATCCCGGAAAATCTACAGCGACTAATGAAGTCCAGCCATGAAAGCCTTCGACAACAAATTTAAACTTAGTTTGTTCCATTTAAGGATGATTAGTGTTAGACTTTTATGCATATGTTGATGGTTTAAATGCAGCAAGTTGGCAAAATTCAGAGGAATTTTGATTCCCAAATAAGGCAAAAACGAAGTGACTCGGTGGAAGTTAAAGGAACTTTTAGTTGTTTCTATATCTGAAGAAGAAAGATGGAGTGGTAGCAATTGAGACTTTGAGTCATTTATGTATAGACCAGAGAAACTCCCAAAAGAGTCTAGTTTGCGTTGCAGTTCTGGAAGGGATGTAGATGGATCTGATAAAAACAGTAACATATTGTCTGCACAAAGCAATAATTTATATTCAGAACCATGAATTTTGATTCCAGAAATAGTAGAGGCTGACCTAATTGCACACACCAAAGGTTCCACTGCTAGTGCAAACAGTAATGGAGACAATGGGCAACCCTGATGGGTGCCCCTATGTAAATAAATGGGATTAGAGTAAATGCCATTAATCTTTAATCTGGTGAGGGGAGCAGATGGCCTTGATGGCTAATAAGAATTTGGCCCAAATCCCATAAAGTGTAACAAAAGAAAAAGATAAGGAAATTCCACAGAGTCAAAAGTCTTTTTGGCATCTAAATTGTCTCTGTTTGTTGCAGTAATTAAGAAGGTTAAGGGTTTTGAAGGAATTATCTGCCAGGTCTCTGTTTGGAATGAAACCCACTTGATCAGGATGTATGTAGTTTGATATGAATGTATTGATGTGCCTTGCAAGTGAGGAGGTGAATATTTTGAGGTTCAAGTTCAAGAGGGAAATAGGGCAGTAAGATGCAGGGGATGTAAGGTCTTTGTCTTTCTTTGGTATTACTACTGTTGACACCTGGTGCCAAGAAGGAGGTTAATCACCAGAATCCAAAATATAATTACAGGTAGAGGTTAAAGGACCTATCAAGGAGGGAGCAAAGAATTTGTAAAATTCAGAGGGGAAGCTGCCAGGTCCAGGTGTTTTGTTAGTTTTAAGTATCTCTATAGTATCAAGGATTTCCTGTTCAGAGAATGGTGTATCTAAGAACTTACTTTGAGTGTCTTGTAACATAAGATTAATGTGGTGATCACACAAAAAAGCATGAATTGAAGCAGAATAAATTCTAGATGGGTACATATTTTTATAATAATCCTTAAAGACCTTAGAGATGGATTCTGTATCTGTATGAATAGTCCCCTGTGTGCTTCTGATGGAGGCAATATTTTTAGAGAGTCTTTAACTTTATGTGCCAGGAGGTTCATGGATCGAGGTGTTCTGAACCAATATTTTTGTTTTGTAAACACCATATATTTTCTAAATGTGGAGGTTTCCAGCAAGGCCAGATTTTTGCGTTCAGTTAAGATCTGCTGATATATTTTGTTACCACCTCTGTATTTATGCAGGTGTTCTAAAGTTTTTATTTTCTCAGTAATATTAAGTGTTAATTTTTGTTTTTGTTTTTTCAACTATGATGCTTTTGAGATCAAGATACCTCTCAGGACTGGTTTCATACAATCCCAACATATGGAAGGGGAAAGAG
Source organism: Gekko japonicus (assembly GCF_001447785.1). Lineage (NCBI taxonomy): Eukaryota > Metazoa > Chordata > Lepidosauria > Squamata > Gekkonidae > Gekko > Gekko japonicus. Next base: position 43,955 of record NW_015169293.1, read on the forward strand.
AGCTCAGGATGTTTTCTGTAAAGTTTGATGTCTTGCTTAATTTCATTCTGTGTACAAGGGTCAGCCAATAAAGATGTATTCAGAGTCCATTGTGTATTTTTGTGTGATGATTCAGAGGTTATAATGACTCAGTCTAATAATGAGTGATCAGACCACTGGGAGGGTTCTATGGAAGAGGAGAGTATTCTATCATGTAGGGAAGGAGATACCAAAATGAGATCTATCCTAGCATACACATCGTGCCAAGCTGAGAAGTATGTATAATCCTTTACAGTAGGATGCTGCAAACACCATATGTCAGAGAGACCCACATCCTGAAGAATGTCTGCTAAACCAGTGAGGCAATGTTTGGCTTGTTTTGTGTGCTGATTAAAGTGTGATCTATATAAAACACTGTCCACCAAAAATTAAAATCTCCCCCTAGTATTATGTCACTACCACCAGTTTTTCAGTTTCAACAAGGTGTCTTTTATGAAACTTAGGTTGCCACTATTAGGAGCATAAAACATGGCCAGTGTGGTCAGGTGGTCATTCAGGAGTCCTTTTAGGAAAAGAAATCTACCTTGCATTGGAGAGAAAAGCAAATGTTACATGACAGAAGGATTGCAACACCCCTCACCTTCAAAATTCCTGGAGCCAAGTATTGATGCTGAAATATAGAGCAATTAAATACTTTTTAAGGTATGTTTCTTGTAGAAGAATAACATCAGGGTGCTGTTTCAACAAAGTGGAAAGGATTCTCTTTTGTTTGACCACATTGCTAAGACCCCACACATTAGAAGAGATTATTTTGAAAGGAGTTATGCATTGTGTGGTCACTCAGTTGCCCCCAGGAAAGACAGCAAAATTCATGTTAGGTAGGTGGGCAGACAGGTAAGTTTATAGTATAGTCCAAAAATCTCAGAAGGGACTTGTAAGCAACAATATTAATATATCCAATTAAGATTTACATGCTCTGTCTAGATTTAATAAGATAAAAATCAAAAATTTTGAGAAAAAATATAAGAGCAAAAAGAAATAAATAGAAATGTTATAAAAAGATCTAGCCAAGTGTTGACCTGTACCTAAAAGGAAGAGGTTTGATGTAATTGAGGGAAGTATTGTATTTAATGTAGCATATGTGTCTTAATATGAAATAACCTGTGTATTACTAGCAAATCTAAAGATACAAATCCCCTTAACTGCTATAAGGAAAACCAGTAATATCACTCCAGTAAATCTGTTGTAGAAAAAGTCCAAATAGTATGAACAATTAAATGGACGTAGTAAGTGATGCAAAGAAAACTAAAAAGTGTTTGCCCCCCTAGCCGGAATAATGAGACAGACAACAATATTGGGTACTAATGGGCCACTTTATTAACTACCACAAAGCATAACGGCAACAGTACTGAAAGGGATACCAGAATATGGCATGGTGAGGCTAAGGGTCAACAGACCCTTCCCTCGCCATAATGATCTAGGGCGAGCCACCCAGCTCCGTAAGCAAGGCAAATGAAATGCCTTACCTCCAGCCAGCATGGCCAGGGTAGTTGCCAGGGAGAACCACCCCCGAGTCGCGAGGCTCAAAGGGAGGCAAATCCCAGGCAAACCCTTAGGCGATCTGTTTTCCCTGCCCCGGGCCGCAGGGCCCAAAGACTGTACCAACAAGACCCCTATTCCCAAACGGGTTATAAGGCGGTGCTCACCGTGCCGCAATCTGTTCAGAATAACAACCTGCCAACTAAAGTGACCACCTATTTATACTCGACCACACCCATCAAAAGCCATCGCTGCAGCTACAGTTCAAAGTAGGCAAAAACACCCCCTCCTTGAGCCAATTGGGAAGAGGTTAAAAATTCCTACTTGGCCCCCAAGTGGGCAACCGACTAATGCCTGAATTGTAAACTGGGTTGGAGGGTAGGCCAAGCGCAGTGAGGCGAATGAAGGAGGGAGGCGAGGGACGGCTTAGAAAACTTCCAGCCCCGCCCCCTGTTATACCCGGATGTGCTTCCCACGGAGATGCCTCGCTCCTTGAAGGGAGGCAAAGATGGCCCACCCAAGACATGGCCCAAGGGCCGGCCTCGTCCGGTCCGGATTACTAAAATGAAACACTAACAGCAAGTGTCAATCAGAGAACAGTATGCATAAAATGCCTGAGTGAGCAATTTGCACCCAAATTAACACAATTAAAATAAAAATAAAAAAATTATTCACCAATCAAAACCACAAAATTAATTATCAAGCAGAGGGCAATGAGAATCAAATACCAGATTGAAAAAATAATTATTAGACAAATCTATGTATTAGAATTCGATTTAAAACATCTTAGTACTTTAATGCAAAGAATTGAATAACAGAGAGTATTGTGAATACAGATTCATTCCCAGCGGTGCAACTTTGGTAAAACCAAACAGTGGGAATAAAAGTGATTTGTCAGTGGAGGTTCTCTGGATTCCAGCAGGCAATCATGCACTGCAAGAGGCTTGGAAACACTGTTCCAGCAAACAACTCAGAGGACCTTAAACTAAACTGAGGAGCTAAAGGAGACAAACACTCCCCCCCTCCTTCCCCCGCTCCCAAAGAACAAATTTCAAGCAACACAAAAACAGATTGTGAATAGCCAAAAGATTGAGTAAGAGTGCTACACTGGGAAAGAAGAGAGAACGATCAGTAAAGTAGGAGGGTTGCCTTAATCAGGACAGCAATCTGGAAGGCAGCTTGTTATCAGTCGGTGGTGGTGAAGGAGAATGGAACTTCTTTTTCTGAGATTTCTTAGTAATCTCCATCGGTTCTTCAGTGTCCAAAATGCGTAGCAATACCCTTCCTTCTCCCAGTGAGGAGATCAGGTGCAGCTTTCCAAGATGAGATACTTGCAGAACGATGGGTGAAATCCATTTGTATCGACAGTCTGCCTCCATAAGGCAAGCAATGACTGTCACCAGTCATAGTTGATGAGAGATCATGAAGAAACAGAAACAAAATTCTACACGAAGACCCACCAGCAAAAGCATCTGGCATGTTCTAGTGTGCAGAGTAGAAGAAAAGTCTGATCCTCCTTCAAAGTGAATATTAATTAGCCGTGACCAGTTGGTCCTGCATCCGTATTTTCCAAGTGAGGTTGCCAAGTGAACTTAGTGACCACACTTGGTACAGTCGTTGAGGCACTTCCTGAGGAACCTGCCTTAGCAGCAATGCTGTTCAGGGGGAGGTGGAACGTCCTGACTTCTATGCTGCCACTCACTGCTTGTTCCACCCTCCCAGTCCCCTGATGGGATGAGGGCTTGTCACACTTGCAGGAGGTGGGGTGGGATGAAGAAGCCTTGCTGACAGAACCTGTGTTTCCCCCAAGCACCTCCTCTGTCTCTTGAATTTCTGAAACTTTAGCAGAAGTATATTGAAACCACATTGGCTGCAATATTCAGATGATGCTTGAATAGGTCAATGTGAAAACATTTAAAAACCTGAAATGGAAAATTTGGTCAGGTGGAGAGTATTGCATCATAGCCCTGGAGTGGGCTATTTCATTTGCAAAATTCTAACTCCTCTGGAATTTATTCTCAATAGAACAATAATATTGTTTCGAATAGTAATTTATCGTGCCGGTTATTTTAAAATAGGTGCGTGAAATGCAGCTAAAACCTACATGACCAGATGCAAAGTTTACTACTTTACATAATAAGTATGCCTCTAAGGGGATTACCTTCTTGCTCATGTCATTCACAGAGAGATTACATTCTACAGGCTGGTATATGCTCATCTAAATATATGCTGTTTACAATATGAACACTGTATCAGTGGGAAATTTGGAAGAGCATTACACTACATGTATTCGGACAGAAGAAGGGGTTGATACAGCCATTGGAAAACTCTGTTTTGCTTCTTCACCAGCAAGCTTTCTGTCCTGTCTCATAAGCTGGCAGCCTCCTTAGTACACTGCCATGTGACATTGTCACTGAGCCCTCAGTGTCAGGTTTCCTTAGTGACCGAGGCACTCTCCCTTCATTACAGTCCACATCAGAAATTCAGAGTGAAAATGGTTAATTTCTCATGATACCTGAAAACACAGGACAACAACATTTTCTTCCTAGACAATAATATGGTAAGTTGAAATTCAGCTTTGAAGTGATTAAATTATGACTGTATTCTACCTATGGCATGTATTTGTACCAGATGGTGGCCTGTCGTAGTCATACCTAGATTAGGTGGATAAACTCTAGGCCTTATGCTAAGCTGCACCTGTTCTAGTGTTTATTTACTGGCAAACAGTAAGGAGTGAAAGAATGTTGGCTGTTGGAATCAGCATTACATTTCTTTAAATAGTTTTACGATGTAGTTTTTTATTTTTTAAAATATCAGTTTTACGATGTAGTTTTTTATTTTTAAAAAATATCACTGAAGTTTTCCACATTCTGTTTCCAAATATACCCAACCTGTGACAACTAAAACCTAAAGATATTCTTTGCTAATGTGTTTTAAATGTTAAAATTCACTGGAAAAATCTGCCTTAGTTGTATACATAAAAGCCGCGTTGAAACAGCAACAGGCTTATTCTAAGCATGACTTGAAGTAATAGCCCTTTCTCTTTGCTGACTTCTCTCAGTGACAATATTTTTCCCCACTGTGTACAGAAATTATTTGAGTTCATCTTGTATGTTTCGGAAGGCAAATGATCTCTGAACAACTACTGTAAATATTAGCCAAATATACAATTTAAAACTTTCTACCCCTTCTTTAAACAGAAAAAAATACTTTAATGTTGTTCACTTGTTTTTCATGAATACAAAGGTTGTTCATACAAATATGAACTGATGCATTTTCCATCTTTGTGTCAGGGTATGAATCTAGCTTTAAACCCTGCAATAGCCAAAGCTTAAGGGGATTGAGTGGCTACAGTTTCCTGGGAACTGGGTTTCCAAGGAGGTTGTTTGTGATCTACTTATGTAATTTCAGAAATAAAATAGATGTTTTTCTTTCATACCTGCTGTGATTGTAGGTATAATATGGGATCATAAGGAGGAGAAGTGTTATGAATTTGTGCTGGGACCAGAAAAAATGGCTTGGATCCAGTTGCACATTTCCCCCATAGTCTTTCCCCATAGAGATATCTTTGGATCCCCAAAAAGATTACTCCAGGAGTTATGGGACCTATGTGGATAAAAAGTCATGTGGGACAGGGAACTGAAAGATAATAGTGGCAGAATTTTTTCCCCTTTTTTCTGATCACAGCAGTCTTTGATCCATGTGGTTGTGTATATCTATATGTATCCCATGACTCCTGGAATATTTCCCCCCAGGTTCAAAAGGGGAAAGAAACAAAGGGAATATCTACATCTGCCACTGATCCTGGTCATTATGCCCTGAACTCTACTAGTATGTTTATTTATAGCGCTACCGTAATTTATAAAAAAGAATATCATTTTCAAGTATTCATTATTTTTATTGCAATGTGGAAGTATGGTATTTTTTAAGAACATGGTTATTGAAAGCATAACTAAAATATGTGATGTATATTCTTAAAATGGACTACATTCCCTCAAGGAGACACCATTAGAGAATGCAGTTGTACATCGTCATTTCTTGGCAGAAATTATACACACTGTATATCTTTCCTGCATTTAGGGTTGCCAGGCCTGGGTTGGAAAATACCTGGAGACTTTGGGGGTGGAGCCAGGAGAGGGTGGGGTTTGGAATGGACTACATTCCCTCAAGGAGACACCATTAGAGAATGCAGTTGTACATCATCATTTCTTGGCAGAAATTATACACACTGTATATCTTTCCTGCATTTAGGGTTGCCAGACCTGGGATGGAAAATACCTGGAGACTTTGGGGGTGG